>NW_009192318.1:2797-3018 GCF_000690835.1 Fulmarus glacialis | reverse complement strand
GCACGGCTGGGCTGCCTTGGCAGAGGGCATGGCATGTCCGCAAGGCCAGTCCTTCGGCCCTCCCCGTCCCTCCTCCCCATCACGGCCAGCCCCTTGCAGCTCTCCCCTCCCCTGCAGCCCGGGTGCCTCTTGGCTGAACCTGCGTAAAAAATATAAAAGGCTGTTTTGCTTGGAGACATCCGGAGGATCCCCGCCGAGCTTGCCATGGGGAGCAGCGGCGC
>NW_009192318.1:2053-2266 GCF_000690835.1 Fulmarus glacialis | reverse complement strand
CATCCCCCACCCCTTGGTCCCCCAAAAACCCCCCCCGTCCCGTGTCTTCTGCCGCTCCCTGGCGACAGTTAAGTCATCCTCTGCGGCTGCAGAAGGGCGCCCGCCCCACATCCCACCCAACGTCCACCCTGCCAGGGGGACGGCGCAGAGGAGAGCGAGCCTTTGGCAGAGGTGCTCGGGGAGGTGGAAGGAGAGGTTGGGGCATCACCTCGG
>NW_009192318.1:1696-1996 GCF_000690835.1 Fulmarus glacialis | reverse complement strand
CGGCTCTGCCTTCTCTCTCCCTGCGCCATCACTGGGCACTCGAGCTAGGGTTTTGCCATGAAACCTCTGGGGTTTTTCTTCTCTTTCTTGAATCAAGCTGAGTTTCCCCTTTAAAAAGAGAAGAGAAAAAGCAGAACATCCCTCCTGCAATGCCGAGGGCTGACCCCGCAAACTCCCTTCCCAGAGGCATCAGAGAGCAGGGGACGGTGTCTGGAGCCTTGGTGCCCTGGGGCAGGTTCTGCTTGGCCATGCTGGTGGCCAGGAGACCTGGGTGGCCGTCTCCGGGTGCCTCTTCTCAGG
>NW_009192318.1:0-1147 GCF_000690835.1 Fulmarus glacialis | reverse complement strand
GGATGGGGCGAGGGCATCTCCAGGCCAGGCTGCCCTCACACCCTGCGACAGGGACAGCACTGCGGCTCCCCAAAACACCTGCGCCCATGGCCCCCGGGGTGCAGGGACACCTGAGGCTGGTGGGGACCAGGGAAAATGGGGGACATCCTTCTTAAGTCAAAGATGCTCCTCACCTGCATCCTTCAGCCCCCATGCCAGGCAGCGTGGATCCCACCCCGCCATGCTTGTGGGGTCCCGCAGCCACAGCACAGCCCGAGTCCAGGTCCCAGACCAGCGCAGGGCAGGTATCTATAGGGACTTTAGGCCACAAAGCAGCTCGTGGTGTCCATGGGACACATAGCAGACAGTGCCTCGCTCTGAAGGTCCAAGCTCTCCCCAGCCGTGCATCGTGGGCCAGTCCAGGACCCGCTGGGGCTGTGGGATTCGTCACCCAGTGCTCCCATCCCACCAGGCTCACAGCCATTGTCCCCTGCAGTCCCTTCACCTCCTGTCCTTGCCCTCGGGGTCAGCGCTGGCACCGGGAGCCGGCACTCGGCTCCTGCGGGTGCTGGGGATGCTCTCCACGGCGTGTGCCCACGGCACGGGCACACATACCGGGATGGCACCAGGATGGGTGTCCCATCCCTGCCAGGAATCCCAGAGGCAGAGCAGGCACCCCGGTGATGGTCACCCTCCATCGAGGGAGCCCAGGTCGCACATGTCAGACCATGAACTTGCTTAAAACCACGCTGTGTTTACCGTACGCGCTATTTGCACTGAATTCCCGCAGGGTATGATTCCGCTCGGCACTGAACCATTTCGGAGACCTTGCTCAGCCTGTGCAGAGGGTTTAAAGTTCAGGAAAACAGTGCGTGGGCCTCGGGTGCCAGCACCGGGGTGACTTTCACCTCCCTGGGGACTCTGTGCATCCCCGAGCTGCCAGGGGATGCGGTAGGGCTGCGCAGCCCCGAGCAGCACCGACTCCTTCCCCCAGGCTGCAGCGAGGAAAGGAGGATGGAAACCCAGCCAGGCAGGCGGGAATAATTCGTGCTGGTGGGGATGGGCAGGTTTGGGCCGAGGGTGGCAGCTCTGGGGGTCACCCTGTGGGAAAGGCAGCTCAGGGACGTCCCTGAGGATGTGTTTTTAGTGCCACTTCCATGCTCACCCC
>NW_009192317.1:0-17507 GCF_000690835.1 Fulmarus glacialis | reverse complement strand
GGGGGGGCGTTACCTAACGGGGGTCTGAATGCCTTGGAGGCAGCAGACGGGCACCCAGGAGGTTGGCTCTGCTCCGCATCTGTTCCGGTCTGGGTGATGGCAAGGACAGTGAGGTTTTATTTTTTTGGTCCTGGGAATGTGAACAGCCGGTAGTATCAAAAGGTGCGAGTTACAGCTGTGACAGTGCTGCCATCGTGTACAATGACAGCGTGTCGCTCTCTAGAATGCAGTCACCAGACAGAAACATGGGTGAACAGGGGACGGTTTCACCACACGTGTGTTTTGTCTGGTCTGGAAGATTTTGTGTGTGTTTGAGATGGGGGAGGGCAAAGAATACCACAACATTAGCCAACTTCATAAGTGCAAATGTACTTAAATGCGATGCTGCTTGATTTTTATTTTTTTTCCCCACCTGTGTGCCCCAAGATGTGGTTGTCAGTAAAGCTGTTATTTGCTGAAGTGTATTTAATCAGATGCCTCTTTCCAGGATTGTAGTGAAAATAACGTAGCTGTATATTAAGTCATAATTAAACCTTAATCCACTTCAGGTATCTTAAAATACATTGTCTAAGTGAACTGGCTGAACCAGAAGGCAGGTGGTTTGCTGTTGAAGGCTTTAGTCCCCAGATGATACTGTGCCCTTGCTGAACCCCTTTCTTTCAGTTTGTTTTTCTGACTTTCTGTCACCATTGCATCGGAACCTTTTGTTTCCTCTCTAAATGGATGGGTTGAGATGACGCAAGTGGAGAACCAGGTTATCTTGTTTATACAGCACTCGGGTAGGAAAGCTGGCTGTGTGATTAGGACTTGTATTCAGGAGGGAGATTCAATTTTCATCTTCTCTATAGGTTTCCAGCTTGAACCACCTTGAGGAATGACACTCAAAGAGCAGATGTTCCATGCTTTCTGTAAAGCGGACTTGTCTTAGGATTTTTGTTAGATATTAAAAAAGAAAAAGAAGAAAGAAAGAAAAGTAAAAAAAAAAAAAGTAAAAAAAAAAAAAAAAAGAAAAAATCACCAGCCCTTGGTCTGTCCTTCCTTTCCGCAGTTCTTAGGAGAATCTTTTTGTCTTGTCTTCTTTTGGTAATTCCCACCTCAAGAATGCATCCTGCTGTAACAAATATTTGTCCAGTGCTCTAACCTGGATTTCTCCTGAGACCTCAATTTGTCATCTGTATTACAAACAATACCCCACAAAAGTATCGTTTTTTGTAAGAATTTCAGGAGTCTGCTTCCTGCAGGAGTGGTTCCTTGTGGTAGGAAGGAAGGATGATAAACTGGTTCCTTCCATTATTTGGGTTACTGCATCCTTCCCTCCCTGGAAGACTAAGTGTTCCAGGTTCTCTTCCAGTGCTGAAATGCAGGCAGGGTGAGATCCTAAATGAATAATATTTGACAGTGCAGGGGAAAATCGTCTGTAGTCCTTGGGGTATGTGATGAAGTTATACCAAGGAAATAAGAAAAAACTAGAAAAACGCGTGAGGTTAGCATGACTTTAAGCGAACAGCTGTTTTTAATCTTGTGTTTACGTTGTACTGGCCTATACAGCCTTGATGTAAGAAACAAAAATAGGCATTAATGCTTCATTCTGTAGCATGGAGCTGGCAGAATAAATCTTGAAAGGAGCCACTTAAGACTAGGACAAGCAGTTTGTTTCATCCTGGGCTTACAGGTGTCAAGACCATGAGTTCCCTTCTTAGGATGACTCCTTGGAGCATCTCTGCCCTGCCCCTGGTATTGACACGGGTACCTGGCCAGTACTCAGGATCTCCTGAAGCAGAGGGCAGGTGCACTCTGTGAGACGGGGCTGTGCTCGCTTGGTCAGAAGTGCTGCTCCTGTTTTCTAATCCCAGCCCTGTTTTAGCCCAAGGGAATTCCCTCTTTCACTCGCCTCTTGAACTCTGTGTAACCCTGACAGACAGCCCCCCGGGTCATCTGTCCAAGCCTGGCTCTCCCCAGAGCTGCAAAGAGGTACAGAATGCTTTTGAAGGTTAGAGAGATTAGTTGCTAATTTCTGAAATCTCTACTGTTAAGCACTTATAAATATATGTGTTCAAATCATTGAAAACAGGCAAGTTTTCACAGGATGGGCGAAAAGAAATTAGGTAAAGTGAGGGCAAAGCGTCAGATCCTTTCTCCAGAGCAGAGAAGTGTAAGAACTGAAATAAAAGGATGTGAGTGTAGGTGTGGGTTTTTTTAATTTGTTTTAGTTTAATTTTTATGTTTATTTAAGCCAAGTAAATCCAAGGTGGGCTGGGCAAAATTCCATTAAAATGTGATGTTTAGAAAAGCAGCCTGAGGCAGACAACTAGCAGGGAAGACATAATTATGAAAAAGGGTAAAGAAGGAGTAATAGGTGGTGCTGTTAGTCTTAGCAGTTATGCAGTGAGTAGGTATCTCAATCAGTACTTACTGTGTAGTGGTCTTTAGAGAACTGAAGTTACTATAAGTGCAGTGGATCTGTTTTTCAGCATGTGTAGTAATGTCTCATGCACTGACAAGTGAAATCAGGCTCCTGGTGTCTTTCATACTGTGTTTTTAGGACAGGCTGTTCCACAATGGATGGGGGAGATGGTACTGCTGACCTTGTGATTAACAAAAGGTTTGTGTCTGAATCGGAGCTAGAGGAGCGACGAAAGAGAAGGCAAGAGGAATGGGAAAAGGTCCGAAAACCTGAGGATCCAGAAGGTATGGGTTAGATTTTAATAATTATAGGAAAGAGATCCAAGAATATTTCACGTTTGTGGAAAACAGAAATAAAAGGTAGTAGCTTGTATTCTGAAAAGTTCTTTACATAAAGAAACTAAAAACTGTTGGTGATTTAGTATTTCTAACATATGGTCTCATTTGCTTTCAGAATGCCCAGAGGAGGCATATGACCCACGTTCGTTGTATGAAAGACTTCAGGAACAGAGGGAAAAGAAGCAGCAAGAGTTTGAGGAGCAATTTAAATTCAGTAAGCACCAGCAGTTACAATTTTGAACCGAAACCCAGCAAACTGCACGTATTGTGTGCAACAGCTGTGTACAACATCTGACTAAGGGACATATCTGTGTGTCTTGTCTGCCTCTCTGAGAGGTAAACAGAGGCTTCAGGAAAGTATTACTGAAATCTTGTATTTTTCAAGTATGGTGGATGTTCCTGCAGATAACGTATTGTTCTGGGCACCGAGACAGCACTGCACCCATGCAAAACTCAAAAGTTGCTTGCAGTTATGAAGCTGCATTCCTGTAAAGTGTAGAATACTAGGCTTATTTTGCACATTGAATCAAAAAAAGCCCTGATACCAGTCCATGGAAAAGTGGAAATGTAACGTGGTTTTGTGACTCTTGAACTCACGCTTTAACGCAAGACCATCCTGTTTGAATCAATAAAAAGAAAGCCTGTTCCAGCAGCTGTTACATTTCCAAGCTGTAATTAGTTGACGCAAAAGTGATTTGAGGCTCGAGATCACTATTTGGAAGAAGTAAACATGCAGGAGTTGATTCAAAACCTAAATATCTAACTCTTCTAGTGAAATGGAAACCTAATTTCTACTGATGTTTGAATTTCTGGTTTTATAGAAAAATCCTTTGCATTGTATCACCTGTATATGTGCTGCTGAGTGCAAAGATGATAATGAGAACTAGGAAATTACTAGTCAACCATTTTGGGAAAAAGGGAGCTATTGGCTCCATCTAAAGAGAAGTGAGGATGATACTGTGGGACTCCATTTTAAGGTGGGTTCTGATCGATTTTGGTTCTTTAGCTGGAAGCCTTACCCTCAAACTATTGTGTTCTTTAAGCTCCAGTTTGCCTAACTGGATTCTATCTAGAATTTCTCTTGCATTTGCGATGCAACGAAACTATCTTTTACCTTTAACTATGGCACAATCTCTGAGTTTCGTTCGATGACGCTCCCTGCCCCTGCAGATGCTATCGAGTGCATTACTGATTACCATGATTGCCTTTCCTGTTTTGTAGTACATGCTTTTAGAATCGTTCCTGTAGCCAAATTTCTTTGGGAGAAGGTAAGTGGGAGGAACTGACTAACTAAAGATAAGTGTTGGGACTGTGGACCACTAGTTTACCTCATCAGAGTTCAGCCCAGTTTTGGCCACTTGTGACAAGATTTGTCCACTAATATGCTTGAATTTGCCTTAAAATGTTCATAAGTATTTTTTCTATCCATGGGAATTTTGGAGGAGTAGAAAACGAGTTTAGTGCACTGTCATTCTGATCAGTCAGAACTGATGATGGGACTTGGGAGGAGAAACAGCTTAATGCTGAAGAATTCTGCATAAACACACAAACTTAGTTACTCTAAACCTTTTGTGTAGATAAAAATCGGTATACAGACTAGCAGTTCTTTCTGCTAGGTTATTCAGCATGGCAAGAATGTCTTCCTTTTCAAAGTAAAATAATTTTAGTAGAATATTACATAATTTTAAATGAAAAATAATACTAGTATTCTCTAAAATGCAACTTCAAAAATTTTCTTTCTGAATTGCTATGGTAACCAAAATAAGGATAAATGGAAGTTACTCCCTATCTCTTAAGTTTCGCTTGTATTTTCAGTGGTGAAAAGTGTAACGTGCAGATAGCAGCATTAATGCACTAAAGTCTCCCAACTGTATCTACAGGATTCTTTCCATCTGGAGGGTTTCCAGTTTACTTCGATAAACTTTTCATCCAAGTCATCTCTGGTGATGTGACTAAGCAATTCTTGTCCAAGTAGCCACTAGAAAACTGACTGCTATCAACCTCGATGGGAGAGGCTTCTAATAACTGTCTAAATTAATTGTTTCCCTTGCCGAGTTATATTAGATCTGCAACGTCTTCCCTTTGGTTCAGGCAGGAAACCTGTAAACCAAGTACTGGAATGAGAGGCGTCCCTGAGAGGGGGTAACTGAGAAGTAGTAACCCAGCTGCTGCTTTTAAGGCAACCCTTGTGGAATAACAGATACCTGCTAACCAGCAGAACAAAGCCTACTGCAGACAGTAGGGAATCTCAATAATGTCAGCTGTAAGGATCTCTATGGCTGCTTTTCTTAGTTTGCAGATCAGGCAGGCAGAGAATGAAATTAATTTATGTCACTTGCTTCAAAAAACGTTCAGAGTTTCACTACTTTTGCTGTCTGTTTGAAGGGGCCCTCAGCAGTAGTAGTGAATGCTACAAGCTACTGTTTAAAGATTTACGAATGAGCTCTGCATTCTTAGAGTTGGAAAGAGTAGGGATCAGCCTTTAAAAAGTAACCTCAAATAGTAATTGATTTCTAGAGCTTTTCTGTCAAAGACAGAAGCTTGCCAGTTATCAATGTAAACGGATTTCGTAGCTTGCTGTTAAAGTGAGTAGGACTTGATTATGTGGGTGAAGATTAAAAAAAAAAATACGGCGACCTCATGTAAAAGCCTAAAAATCCTCTTACGGAATTAAGCTCTAATGAAGACTAAAGGTGATGTTTGGGTTAAGATTTCTGAGGATAACTACAAACAGCAAGACTTGGTCTTTCTAAAAAATATCTTGTATTACCTTTCTGACTAAATCATTTGATTGAGAGATGTTGAACATTTGCAGAACAGAAAATAAAAGACCTTCCTACTGCACTAGCGTGTACTTTCCTTGAAGTAGGGTAGCATGTTTAGAAAGAATTTTATTTTTATTTGGAAGTTAGGAATTGTCTTGCTTCTACTTTTTTTTTTTTTTAAACAGATGTTAATCTCAGTTAAGTTACTAATTGTTTGCTTTAAGAAAATGTACTTCCTATTTTGAGGCAAGATTTGTGGGGAGAAGTAATGTGGGTTTTTTCCACTTACTCGTTGGTTTAAGAACAGATTCTGAGGAGACGGGCTTGAACTTGGTGTCTGAAATCAAAAAAACGAATATATCATTGCTTAATGTGGTTATTCCTTGTTTTGTGTAACCTGTTCCAAATGGTGTTTCAGAACTGCAGAAAGGCTGCTTATGTGAAAACTTGGTCAATTTTCCCTAACTGTATCAGCAAGTCCAATAGCATTTCATGGCCTCCTATGAATTGTGTCTTGCTTTTCTCTGGAGTGATAGTATTGTGTTCAAACTGTGTTAGTTTGTTGTAGTTTGTGTGCTTGAGTGTGTAAGAGTTTCAGCTTGTTAGCATCCAGTATCATGAACCGGGAAGTATTTTTACTCCTTAATTACAGAATCCATCAGATAACTTGTGGAGTTTGCTTTGTACCCTTTACTCGGCATGACAGCATGACTGCTGGAGTACCCAATTCACTCGGTCACCCAGGACTCTGCTCCCCGCGTTCTCAGTGACTTTGTGCAAATCGTTCTACCTCGGCAGTATTAGAAATGTCATATGCGACGTGTGGATGCTTACCTACATTTATGGGGCAGTTTGAAATCATCGGAAAATGTTCTAAGAGAGTGGCGAAGTAACGCAAAATAAATGGCTGTTCCCTAAGTGGTTTTAGCTTATCAATATGCGTTCTTTTCCTTTATTCAGAAAATATGGTAAGAGGCTTAGATGAAGATGAGACGCATTTCCTTGATGAGGTTTCTCGGCAGCAAGAGCTACTGGAAAAGCAACGAAGAGAAGAAGAGCTGAAAGAACTAAACGAATACAGAATATCCTTTGCATTAAAATGGCTGGTGGTTATATAGAGGAGGATAAGAGACTGGGCTGTGTAATTTTATTCCGTCATTGACATTTGTTCTATAAAACTGCATTACAGAACACGTACAATGATAGACTTTTAAAGTTTAATGTTTTCTTTGTAGCTTGGATCTCCCACTGTTTGATATTCCCCCCCGCAGCCCCCACATGTCTTTGGTACTTTTCTTTCCTTCTCCCCCTCCCCATTGTTTGGGATTTTGGGGTTTTTTTTCCATTATGGAGGGCATGAAATATCATAGCTAAAAAGAGAAAGAGAATGTAAAGGAAAAACAGCCTATTACTTCTAATCTTTTGCTTTTGTCTTCTTACTGAAAAGTAAATGCTCTTGTCTGGTTTTTTAACTGCGTATTGGCTGTTTTTAACATACCTGTTTGAAATAATGTTTGAATTGCTCTCTGTTATTCTTCTTGAAGTATTAGCTACTTTCTCCCTTGCTGATAACTGCAGGATGAAAAATTAAATACATCTGTGCTGATGTGCTGACTTTCTTCTGGTAAGTCAGTGCCCATGGAGACTCAGCTCCTTTGGCTAATACAGACTTTTAGGCAGTACTAAGAGCAGGACAGTTTGGCTTTGCTGTTAAATGCCAAATTTTCATGAAGATGCGCTAGAAAATAATACAGGATGCTTTTCCTCTCTAATCAGTGCCAGTCAAGGGAGATTGGAATGATTCTATGATTTCTGTACTAAGCTAAATGTTGGTTTTTTTGAGGTTTACTGAATTTGTGCAGAACCTGATGGTTTCTTTGCCTCCTAATGAAAACCATTGCTTTTAAGTCATCAGTGAACAAAGCACGAGTTCTCAAGGATGTTTTAGTATAAATGAGAGTTTGTGGACACAAGGAGGTGACCAAAAACTGTCAGCAACTAAAGCTGAATAGTGCCAATGCTATAAAGATCTGCATTACCTTGTATTAGTTAATGATTTACAGCTTGGAGCGAGTGTTTTGTGAAGAGCATCTAAGTTATCTCAGTAATGCGTTTATGAAAAAGCAATACTGATGCATTTTTTTACTTCAGAAATAGGCTGTAGCTGGTTGATGGATTTGGAATATTTTCTTGATTTGTTGGATCTAATAATGGGATGTTCATGGGATATATTTAGTTTCGGTGATGGTTGCTTGCGGGTCTGGCTGATGCAGGGATGTGCAGTATGAGATTGTGCTGTAGAAGCAGCTGACAGCTCTAGTTACATCACATGCATCTGGGGTGAACCATACCAGCCCAGAGGGAATCTTACGTTGGCTTGAATTAGCCACATAACACACTGATCCCTGAATTTACTGAGCAGGCCCTGTTCAAGATGTACAGGCCATCTAACCTCAGTCTTTGCAGTCTTAGTAATATCATCTGGCTCTGTATCTGAAGTTTGCTGTAAATTAAACTCTAGAACTTATTGCTGATGGGGTGGGGGGAGGGAGAATGTTTTATAGTCACCTCATCTCATGAGAAACTGAGAAGTTTTGCCCATTCTGTTTTTTTTTGTTGTTGTTGTTTTGTTTTTTTACCATAATACTTCAAGCAACCTCAGAGCAACTTGCAAAATGACTCATCTGTGTTTGAAATTTTTGGTGGTATTCTTTTAAAATGCAAAAGGTGTTTTTGCATCTGCAGGTTGTTACTAATGGTTTCTCACTCTAGTGACAAGAAAGAGTAGGTACTAGGTAAATGTGCTGGATCTATAGGTACTGTTCAAGTGCTCTTCCAAACTAACAAGGGGAATGTCAACCCAGTGGGTTTGATTATTTGGTCTTTTTCCTGGTGTAACATCCAATTTAAACTACCCAGAGGCATTAATTTAATGGTAAAACCTACGTCACTATTCAAGTACAGAGCTTTTTTTCTTTCTTTTTTTCTTTATTTTTTAGGTTGAACAATCATGAAGTCATATACCTTAAGGCTAAACATGCCTTGGAATATTTTAATGCGCTCTCGAGCATAAGAAATTCATATGCATGGATGCATAGGAATTTTACTTCCTCCTACATGAACGACTAGGTTTTTTTGCTCCTTCCCCTATCCAGACCCCACTGGTCTGACAGTGTTTAAAGATCTACAGATTTTTTTTTTTTAAAGCCAGTTCCAAGAAGTGTTCGAGAACAACATCCTGTTGTCTTAAATCCTATGTAAATGTAGGAAAAGTCCCCCTCCAAGAAGGACAGCTTTTTTAATGCAGTTGATATTTAATATTGAGAGGTTTATTTCTAATGTAGACTTTCTGAGAGGGGACACTTCTTGGCTAGGTGTAATGTTACATTTGCTAATGGCAGCAGTACATATAAAATCTCTGTTAAAAATGTGCTGTGTCTCTGTAGTTGAGGAGTGTTAGGAGAATGGCATCCTGGATGGCAGTGAAAAGCCTGTAATTCAGTATCTTTTAAAAGAAAAGTCTTTGGGTTCGGCAGCCAGGCTTTTGTAGTGCAGTATTATAACAAGGTAATGAACCTGAATGTGGAAGTTCACTACAACGTGTGGAATCGTGCGTTGCAACATCAAACCGTGTTCGACACAATGAGCTTTCAGATTGCTTCTGATAGCCACAGGATGGCACTCCTGTGTCATCTTAAAAAATAAATAAAATTGAACAGTCTGGTTTTGACTGCGAGAAGACTTTCAGTTGAGGTGGGTAGCAGTCTGCATTGCTGCTGTATCCTTAGGAAAATCAAATAAGGAATGGCATCTGAACGCTTCTAATTGTAAAGTGATTGGAGACTTTGAGTGTGTCACTTCAAAGGAAGCTGTAAGAGTTTTTGATTTGCAGATGTTCAGTGAGGAAAAAGAACTATGACTTCAAATATATGGTCCATCAATGTGAAATTCACTATCCAGTATTTGTCTGCAATAACTGGGGCACCGGTGAAACTCCAGCTTGTGGTTATGTCACCTGATCAGTGGAATTGTCGTCAGAGAAGAAACTGGTAGAAAGCTAGATTTAGGTTCATAAACAAATACCCTTTTAAAATTAGGTTGATTTGCCTTTGCTGTGTGCATTTTAAAAGTTTTGCAGAAGCTTCTGTGACTCCACTGGCACCTCATTAACAAACAGGATCTTTGATAGACCTCGCTTTGTCAGATACAGCTGGAAATTAACTGTTATCAGGGGCAGGACTAGATCCTGCCACGGAAGACGACCTGTTTAGTGTGTGTGCAGAGTGAGTGTGCCTTAATAACAGACCAGGCTCCTCCTTATCCCGTCTGAGAACCTGCTTAAGCTTCTCCACCTCATTATAGGTTTCAGCTGCATCCCACCTTGCTAACACTGTTTTAAGCTACTTAGTTTTTCTGTGCAGTCGCAGTCTTTTTGGGTGAATCTTGGACCACATGCACCCTTGATCAGATCTGTCTCCTTCCTCTTGGGGCTGGTGTTCTAACTGGCAGTAATAGCCTTGTGGCCCTTACAAAAAGATGAGCTGAAAAGTTAGAGTGATAAATACCAAAACAGAACTTGAACTGTTTTGCGTTGGTAGGCTGAATTCTGCTGGGCTCAGCAAAAGGCGGGTTTGAAGAGTGGAAGTGAGCCCACACATTGCTACTTAGTTTTTTGGTAAGGATTAGGGGTTGAAGCAGCAAATTTGAATTACAAATGTGTTGATCCCTGTAGAAGGGGGAAGTACTGCATTGCCTTTTTCTTTTTTTTTTCCTTTTTTCTTTTTTTTTGTCCAGTCTGACCTTTTTGCTTTTCTAAGACCTTTAGGAAAAGGCAGGACAATGGGTGTGTTTATGGGTGCTGGATGTGTCCTGTGTTGTGCCTTTCTATCTTCAGAAAAGCAGCTCCTAGTCCGCTGCCTGGACGTCTTTACAGGGAGAGCTGGTACTGATACTGGAGAGAGCTCCGAACCCAGAGGGTGAAGTCTCTTCTGTCTTGGCTGAAGGTGCCAGCTAAATGTCATTACAAATAAGTTTATTTTGATAGAATACGTGAATGAACTTCGGTCGCTGCTGTCAGCAGAGCTGGCTAAATATATCGGAGAGGAAGTGTCTGTTCTCTCCATTCCTTCCCGGTTGATCCTTAACCCTTAATTCACAGCACTCTCACCAAAGTGGGAGTCAGTATGGACCCAAAGAAGGAAACTGAGAAGAAATTGCCCATGAAGTCAGTGGAAAACAAGAACAAATTCTCTCAGGCAAAGCTGTTGGCAGGAGCTGTGAAACACAGAAGGTTAGTTTCACACCTCTCTAAATTCATGAGGAATGGAACCCAGTTAGCAGTGTAAAGGGAGGCAGGCCAAAACTGCCTCCAGAGAGTGAGGTGTGAACCTTAGCCCTAAAGAAAAAAGGGGGGAGGTATAAGAAAAGACCAGCCTTGTTTCTGTAGGCTCTCACAAACTGTGGGAAATACATGAAGCAATTCAAATAGATAAGCGTGTGTAAAGCAAGTGGGTAGACCCTTCATTCTAGACTGCCAGGCTTGGGCAATCCTGCTTGGGGATCTGGAGGGAATCTATTTTACATCTCTATTTGTAGATATCGGTGTCACCTCACTCATGTAATTTCATTCAGGTTTGCATAATTTATCAGCCAATTTTACCTGTGTCTGAAATGGATTATTTTAATTGCTGTGGGGGGCAGCATGGGGGAGACAGAGGTTACAAGAGAAGAGCTTTGTGTGCCAATTTGATGCCGAGGGCGTCAGGCAAACTTCCCTTGTTCCTTGCTGATTTGCACTGGTATACATCAACACCCTTTCCATCCCAGGGAGATGGCAGCTGGGTTTGTGATCTGTTTGCTGTTTTGATGTTGGCCTGCAAACGCAGCTGCTGGTGTGCTACAGGTTATGGAGAAACTAGGCATGTGGGACCAGACTTACTTCCCACAGATGAGTCGTCTAATACTTAAGATGATTACAGACATCTAGAAATTCAGTCGGTGTTTTTGAATCTGTCCCAGAGAATGAGAGATTATTTTAGAAGCTTATCTTGTCGGGTGATGTTTAGCTCCCAGTACAGCAGTAATTGCATGTCTGGAAACTGAAGTAAGCACTTCCACCACCTAATGTGTGGGGGGTTGGGTAGTTGTTTGGGTTTTTGGAGGGCAGAGAAGAGAACCCTTGAACTGATAACAAGGAGCCAACAATGTTTTTTTTTCTTGTAACTACTAGTACTTAGCCCAGTAGGATGTAGAGAAGGAGCTGGCATGTGCTTAATGGCAGATCTAGAGTCTGCAGATGGCATCTATTTGAAGAGAGCATCTTAACTGACATCTCAGTGCCATCACAGACTTGCTTTGCAGTCTTCTATTTTTGCCGTCTTTTATTGCAAACTGGCCAAAACCAAGTGTAGCGTGAGTTTCACATCTGCGCTCTGAACTTTGTAGTTTCCTGTAAAGCATGTATTACTATTAAAACCTCCCTGCACAGAATAACCTTTCATCTGTACTGCATGTTCTGACAGGGACAGAAAAGAGTTAAAGCATAAAAATGCTCATACTTATCACTTTAGTTCATCACAGCTGAAGCTGGGAAGCATTTGTTTATGTGGATGGCTTAGGATTGGAAACATGCGAGAGGGGGGAAAAAGAAACTGAGCTGACAAGGAAGAGCTACAGAAGTTCTGAAGAGTCAGAAGTCCAAGTAACGCTCTTTTCCCCCCACACCGCTTTGGACCCAAAAAGCACCCCTTTCTTTTTTAGTTCACACACTGCAGCTGCGTGTGAATTGCTGTAAAACCTACTGGGCTTCTTACTGGGTGAAAGATTTCTAGATGTTTTAGAACAGGCTCTCTAGGTGCTTGAAGGGAGGGAGAGGAAACCCCGGAGGGGGGAAGACACCAATGTTGCACCATCAAGCGTGGTAATCATCCACATGTGCAAGCCTGTGGTCATGTGGGGTGGCTGAAGCTGCTGTAGTCATTCCTGATCTCCTGTGGGGTACTTCCAGCTGAATAGGCAGCTCAGGGCTACTGTGTAAGAGGTCTGACTTGGATTCCCAGAGGCGTGTTTCTGTTTCCCAGGTTAAGAGGTGACACTTGCAGTGTAGGTGTTGACTCTTTCTAGGATCCTGCATGTTCCCGGAGGAGCCCCAGTTAACAGCAGTTAGAAGTGGTGATGGTCATCGGGGCACCCTGCTGGCATTTGCTGTAGCATGTGAGGCAAAGATGTGACTTTAACTTTACAGTAATTAAGTGGTTGCTTATGAGGAACAAGACACTTTCTTATTTTTTTCCACAGTTCAGATGGTGGTAACAGTGTGAAGAGGTTGAAACTAGATACTGATCATGACGAAAAAAATCAAGGTACGTCCTGATTTCTGCATGTGGGAAGCTGTCTGTCTCTCACCTGAACAGCAACTGACTTGGTGTTAAATCTGATAGAGGATTTGCTTTTCTGCTCCTTCATTATGCAAGACAGCACAGACTGCGGTTGGCATGTTCTCTCTGAAAGCAGTAGAAATGTTAACTATAGGTGCTGACAGCCTGCATAGAAAATAGGGCTGGAGGGAACCTGTACAGGTCATCAGTCTGTCCCCTGCCTAAACCATTCCTGACAGGTGTTTGTCTAAGTTGCTCTTAAATCTCCACAGATAGAGATTGTGCACCCTCCTTAGGCAGTTTATTCAAATGCTTAACTGATTTTACCCTTAAAGAGTTTTACCTGATAACTAATAGGAGTCTTTGTAGCTGCATTTCGAGCCTAGTGCTTGTCCTGTCAACAGGAGGCATGGAGAACAGATCATCCCTTTCCTCTCACAGCAGCATTTGATGTATTTGTATACCTCCACTATTAGCTTTTCATGCTATGAAGTGATCTTGTCCATCCTGAAACCAATTTGTTCCAGAAAATTATGGGGAACTAGAAGAAAAATTAAGTTGCATTTCAGTCTTAGCTGTCAGGGCTGCAGTTGACTTGCTGTCAAGATACTCTGACACAAACAGAGCTGCAATTGTGTAATGACAACCCAAGGTGCTTCCGGAATCTCCTTCTGTTCAGTAAACTTTCAAAACACTGGAAATAATTAATTAGCCATGGAAGATGGGAAATGTTGACTAGCAGAGTGATGGAATAAAACTTTTCCCCAACTATGCTGTTATATCATAAAAAAATATTCCATTACACAAAGCAGAGCTATTTATTCTTATTTAGTGGGTTTGGTATTTGACAAGCATCAAACTGACAACTTCAGAATAAAAATCTGTAATGCCAGCATAGAGCTGGGCTTAAACTAGTGATGAGAAGAAAAAAAAAAAATCCCCTGAGGTAGCAACTGCTTCCTGTCAGAATAGCTTTATTGCAGCATAAAGCTGCCTTATGCTTTAATTAAATCCTGCAATCATCCACCGCTGATGTGGCAACAGCAGGTGAATGACACATGGCAGTTCCTCAGCTGATTAAAAGCTCTTTCCTGTGCTCTTGTTTTTGACTGGGGTACCTCTTTTTCAGAAAAACCATCCTGTGTTCCCTTGGGGAGCAGCTCAGTGGGAGGCTCCACGGTCCACTGTCCCTCAGCAGCCGTGTGCATTGGGATCCTGCCCGGCCTGGGCGCCTACTCGGGAAGCAGTGATTCGGAGTCCAGCTCGGATAGCGAAGGCACTATTAATTCCACTGGAAAGATTGTCTCTTCTGTCTTTCGTAGCAACAGTTTCTTTGATGGTCCATAACGAAATCCCTCCGTGTGTAATGTAGTGCAGAGTATCTTCCAAAGCCCTTATGGATGCTTGATGCATCCTTCTGCCCCAAATATAATCTTTCTAGCTAACCTCTCAACTTTAATACACTCAGATACTCCTAAAATAACTCATTATATCTCATCCCCCCCTTCCCCCCCCCCCAACTTTCCGTTTCTGGGGTGCATACTGAGCCTGGAAGAACGGCTGCCATCCTAAACCAGAAGGCACACGTAGTAATGTAATGAAGGTCTGAGGGTAGGGAAGGGAGAGCTTTATCTTTTAAAATTCTTACGAAAAGAAAGAATTCTGGTGGTCTAAGAAGTTTATACAAGACTAACAGGCAAAAAATACTCACTTGAAGCAGCGGAGTCTTGTAGAAACAGCCACGTGTTCTGTTTTAAAATGTCATTTTTATTCTGTATTTGAGAAATGGGGGCAGAACAAAAATCAAGCAGATGGTGAAGTGTAGATTGCCATGACACTGTAAAGAAGTTTTAGTGTTACAGTTACATGATTAAAGACATTCTGAGTGCATTTTTTTATCTTGGCTTGTGCCATTCATAATTGTTCCCATTCCATTAAGCAATTTCTGCTCTACCCAACCAGCCCCTTCCTCAAACTGCCATCCAGGAGCGGTGAAGCCAGCCTCCTACAAATGCAGAGATGGTGATGGAAAACTCTTGTTCTGAGTGAGTTCAGCGGAGCTGCAGTTGGCTTTTCTGCTCAAAGGCCATTGCTCCTGTACCAGCACTTGACAGGTCATTCAGCTTTTCTGCAGCAGTGTCCTGAAAAGCATGAATCCAGGGTGGGTGGGATACCCCGGTTCAGCCAAACCTCTTTGTGCAGAAGCTGGAGAACTCCACCGTCCTCTGCAGTGGTTTTTGAACTTGTATTGGATTCAAGAAGCCTTACATGGGCATGTTTATGGGTGGTGTGGACCAGGGAGCCAGGCATGAGCAAGAAGTTGCTGTGAAAGCTGACGGCCTGTCCTTTTCATCTGTGTGCAAACAGTGCTAATGGCAGGTTGGTGGGTTGGAACAGCTCGGCTCGACCGCTCAGAGGTGGAAATGTCTTTGTGACAGTCTCCCTCACAGCAGTCCTGCTCCATGTATTACACTCCGAAGTGTATGCGCTTCTGAGTGTTGTGGTTTAACCCCAGCCGGTAACTCAGCCCCACCCAGCCGCTGGGATGGGGGAGAGAATCGGAAGGGTAAAAGTGAGAAAACTCGTGGGTTGAGATAAAGACAGTTTAATAGGCAAAGCAAAAGCCATGCACGCAAGCAAAGCAAACCAGGGAATTCATTCCCTCCTTCCCATCGGCAGGAAGGTGTTCAGCATCTCCAGGAAAGCAGGGCTCCATCACGCGTAGCGGTTACTTGAGAAGATAAACGCAATCACTCTGAATGTCTCCCCTTCCTTCTTCTTCCCCCAGCTTTATGTGCTGAGCATGACGTCATACGGTATGGAATACCCCATTGGCTAGTTGGGTCAGCTGTCCTGGCTATGCTCCCTCCCAGCTTCTTGTGCACCTGGCAGAGCATGGGAAGCTGAAAAGTCCTTGACTAGCGTAAGCACTACTTAGCAACAACTAAAATATCAGTGAGTTATCAACATTCTTCTCATACTAAATCCAAAACACAGCACTATACCAGCTAGTAGGAAGAAAATTAACTCTATCCCAGCCAAAACCAGGACACTGAGAAAACAACTGATACCGAAGGGCAGTTATCTGAGCGTGATGCTAAGCAACTTGTAAGAGAGCAGCTGGGATAAAAGCAGTGAAACCTGAAGGCCTTTAGTAGGATTCGTGCCTTAGCTTGAGTGTTGAACTTTCCCAAGGGAAGCGAGGAGAGTTATGCTCACGCTGAAGCTATCCTTAGCCAAATAGCCTTGCTGTTTGCGCAACCCTGTTCCACAATCAGATCCTTACAAACACACTGTAATTCCTCCCCTGGTCTTCTGGGCTGCCTGGTACCTCTTGTGTTTGCTCCAGAGTTGCTCCTGCTTCTTCGCTAGCTACTCTAATTTTGGCGCTTTCAGATGGAAAATAGTTAGATCTCTTGCTGCCTCCCTAATGCTTTGCTTTTGATGACTTTCATCTTACCTAGCTATGGAGTGAAATGGAAGCGGTGCACAAAAAAATGCCTGTTTTTCTTCAAAGTTGCATTTGTAAGAGCCGTGAGCAGTTGGAGTGCGAGATGTAGGTGTCCTTCCCTGGCATTAAGCTAGATCAATAATCTCTCTATAGAGTCAGAGCAGCCTGGCCTGCCTGTGAGCACGCTGGGACCATTTGCCTGAGTGATATTTTGCACAACTGCAGTCAAAATGGCTGATTTAGACAGAAATTTATAGTGGGATTTGGCAGCCCATGTGGGCAGACGTGGTGGTGGTGCTCCACAGGGGCTGCAGGTGAGGCCAGGAGGGGATGCTGGTGGTGATGTTGAACCTGCATGGCCAGGAGGAGCTGTAATTCGGTAAAAGCAGGCGTGAGAGCCCCCTGCTTTCCTCTTGCTCCCGAAGAGCAGGAACAGGGCACTTGGGGAAGGCCTTTAGCTCACACAAGCCTTTGAGTCTGAGTCACCTCTGCTGTTCTCGTGGCCTGGCCCCTGTAAACAAACCGCAGAGCTGTCCCAGCTTGTCACTCCATCCCTCTTTTGCCTTCTTACAGTCAAAAGCCATCTGACGTTAAAATACTTAAGTGCACTGAGAGACATGCTGGGACATGAGGAGTGCAAGGGATGGGAGGATAAATCAGACCTTCTGGAAACGGCAGCTGTGGCGGTAACCTTGCCCCGGGGCCGACACACTGAGAAGAACGGCTGGCTCCAGCAACTCTGTCATTCAGTGGTGGATTTAGACTTTTTCGTTGTTTTGTTTTGGTTTTTTTTTAAGACTGTTCTCTCTGCCGTGACTGCATAGTGTATGCTCCATCCCCTCCCCAGGGACAGCTTCATAAACTGCTTGTTGTCTGTGCTAGTTGTTAAAGCTTCAGAGAGGTGTTAAAAAAAAACGACAAACCCCCACAAACACTCTACTAGCAGAAGATCTTACAAGCTAGTGCAGCTTTTTATGGAAAGAAAAAAAAAAAAAAAATTTTTCCAGACCCACAGATTTGGTTCGGGAAGCTGAGCTGTGTACAGCATTATTTTTAAACGAGCCACCCTTCAAAGGCTGCTTCTCCATTTGGAAAAGGGTGGTGTTGGTTGGGTTTTTTTTTTCCTTTCCAGGGGGGCTCTGCAAGGCAAATGTTTCATGGAGCAGTCCCACC
>NW_009192316.1:13700-14109 GCF_000690835.1 Fulmarus glacialis | reverse complement strand
GTGCACTGGTGGGTCTGGGAGCAGGCGGCTGCAGCTGAACCCCCCAAGGACCTGGTGTCCCTTTGGGCTGAGCTTGGAGGCTGAGGTGACTGCTCATCTCCACACTGCATTAGCTGCTGCTGGCTGAGCCCCAGTGTGCCAGGTCCGGTGCTGAGGAGTCCTGCATGGGAGGGGAGAGGGATGGGACAGCCAGCAGCTGGGGGCTTTGTGCCTGTCAGAAGCATCCTGCATGCACAGGCCAGGGTCTGCAAAAGGGGTGTGGGAGGGAGCAGTGCTGAGCCCATGGCAGCAGTGAGCAGCTGGGGCAGCAGGACAGGGGCTCATGAGCTTTGACCGGAGCAGAGGCACTGCAGGGGCTGGGCTGCTTGGGGCTGAAGGGCCGGTGAGGGAAGACTGCCGGCAACGCCGG
>NW_009192316.1:10528-13631 GCF_000690835.1 Fulmarus glacialis | reverse complement strand
GTGGCAGCCTGGGAATGGCAGGAACAGGAATATGATGTTAATGGGGCACATGTAGCGTGATGTCATGGGCTGCTGTGATGTCACCATGTTGTCACTGCTCTGGGGTGCCTTTGGGGTGTGATGAGGCCCCTGCTGCACGATGTTGTGCAATGTCGTAGCAGTGCTGGAGGTGGCTGCGGCCTGGGATGGAATATCGCTGCAGTGGTGGAGCATGACATCACTGGGGTGCGTGGTGTGGTGGGCAGCAATATCACGGTAGCATGCGGGATGGGGTGGCGCACAGAGAGCCAGCTCCCACCCTCCCCATGATGTGGGCCAAAGGCTGGGGATGTGCATGTGGGTACATGAGGAGCCCTGGGGACAGCATCTCCCCACCTGTGGTGAGGGGTCTGGGGCACAACCCCCTGCCTGCTGAAACGCTTCCCTCGCAGTCCCATACCACCCTTTTTTTGAACAGCTTCCTTCCCAGTCCCATCCCACCCTCCTCTCAGGGCATTGCTAGCCACAGCCATGTGTGGGGACAGATGAGCCCTACATGCTGCATCCCTGCCATGGGGCCAGCACCCTGATCCTGTACTGCCTGGCTGCATCCTGCGTGGGTGCCCGTGGCACCCCCTGCCTTTCTCCCATCCTCCTGCTGCCTCTACCCCTGCCTGGCACCTTGGCTTCATGTCACCAGGCTTAGCCATGCTGAGCAGGCACCCTGGGGTGACCACAGCTTCTGGGGTGACCTTGCCACCAGATGCCACAACACAAGCTGGGACATGGCTCTGCTGGGACAAGAGAGGCTGAGCTCTTCCCTATGTACAAGCAGGACCTCGTAGCCTCAGACCTTGGGTGGAGCTTCATGCTGGGGCCTCAGTGCTATCAGCAGCACGTCGGGAACCACGAGGCCTTTCCCATCCACCATGCAGAGCCTGGGCACCCTTCCCTCTCCCTTCCCAAAATGGCCTGGCTCTGGGCCATGCATCCCTTCCCCATGGCATCAAGCACCGGATCGGCTGGGAAAAGCCTTTTGTCTCCAATCAGGAACATTGTTTCCTCCTGGAAAGGCTCCATCCAGCCTGGAGGGATTTCCGCTGCAGCTGGATGGGGCAGGGGGGTACCTGGGGAATGGGCCAAGCTGCAGGAAGCAGGAGCTGGAGGGGAGGCAGAGCAGGGAGAGCAGAGATTGGTGGCCTGGGGACAGCCACCCATTGCCTGGCTGGGGCCAGGGGTGAGGGTGCACTGCTCTGCTTCAGCAGGGGTCTCACATGGCAGCCCTGCACCCGTATGTCCACATGTGGGTGGCTCTTCCCCCATGCTTACTTCGGTGAGCCCAGCGTGGGGCTGTGGCAAAGGCTCCCCCTCCCTCACTGGCTGGCACTGCAGAGTGACACCCAGGGACTGTCCCATCCCTGCGCAACCCAATGAAACCCTGTCCCCATCACATGTGCCTTGCATGGGGCTGCTGCCCCTGGAGAGCTGCTCCAGACAGGACAGCAGGGTGATGGGCACAGTGCCCCAAGTCTGGTTGGGTGGTGGAGAGCATAGTGCCAGAGGGGGGCTGGCTATGCCTGGGTCTGTGGGAGGATGTGGGTCAGGCCAGGGAGGGGATGGGAGCAGCACAGAGTAGAGCTGGGGACCCGCACCCACGCACCTTTGCAGCTGGGCCTGGGGAAGGGATGGGGTTGGAGAGGGAAGGGGAGCAGGGCCTGTGCAGTGGGATGCAGGACTCTGGATGTGCTGGGCAGCGGGGCTCAAGGTCTCCTCTGCAGCTGGAGGACAGCCCCTTCCTGCCCAGTCAGGCAAGAAAGCTATTTGCTTGTGGCCGGGGAATCCTGGCCCCCCAAAGCCGCTTGGGACCATTCCCATGCCCGGGGAGGCAGCAGCAGGCTGCTCCTGCAGCCTGGTGGGCCTGTCAGGATCTAAGCTACTGGGAACCTTCCCCTCTCCAAGGCAGGCACATGTGGCACCACGCAGCTGCCACAGCTTCCTTTGCTCGCTGGCAGGGTCCACAGCATGGGCATTGGCTGGCAGTGGGGCCATTCTCCCCTATCCCCGTGCCAGTGCTGGGGGCTGTTCCTGGCTCCCTGGGAAGCAGGGGCAGTACTGCCCAGGGGGATGGCACAGCCACGTGGAGCAGTATCCCCTGCCTTGGTGGCCGGGTGCCCTAGCCATCCCTCCAGGCTGCTCTTGCTCCCAGCTGGAACGCTGGCATATGGGTTCATGCCCACAGCCCAGGGACACACAGCTTACTGCTGGGCTTTTCCCCTCTGGAGAGGACTACATGGCCTGTGGCAAGGGCTGGCTGTCCTGAGTGCCACCTTGCTTGTCACCCGTGCTACAGCCAGGTCAGAGCGAGCTTCAAAATCTCCATAGCCTTGCCAGCAGTGCTGGCAGACACCGTCCTCTGCAGTCCAGGTTAATTGAGCCTCTCCTCCCAGTCTCCCGTTCCTCCCAGCACCTCCTTCCCATGACCACACCCCAGTGCAGACACCTTCCCCAGCCAGCCTGGGAGAAGCTCACCCCACAGAGCCCCTGGGAGAAACAGTGCCAACAGGGTGGGGAAACTGAGGCACACAGGAGTCACCTGGCAGAGTATCCCCATTTTCTCCCCATGGCCTTCCCCAGTTCTGGAGGACCAGCCGGACAGGGGACGAGCTCCCTAGCCAGGTGACTGCCTGCTCCCTCTGGCCCTGCCAAGGCAGCAGTGATTGGCATCATGACTTGCCAGGAGCTTGGGTGCCAGCGGCCCCTTGGGGCAGGGTGAGGTGGGGCTGAGCCCAGCTTCATCAGCACCCCGCAGCCCTCCTGCTGCCTCCTGGGTCCCTCCCATGGGATGGGCTCCCCTGGCCCTGCTCCTACTCAGCCCTGGCTCCCAGCTCGCTGGGGTACCGTCCTGTCCCAAGGAAGCCCCGAGGGTGAGCTGCAGCTGGGAGGGTCCGTGCATGGGGATGCCAGAGCTGTGGCAGTGCCCAAGGGTCTCAGGGCTGGTGGGGTGGCACAGGCTGGGGTGGGTGACAAGGGATGGAAAGAGAGTGTGCAAGGGTGGTGCGGATGCTCGGGCACCGTGGAGCAGGGCCTTGGGGTCCCTGCTGGCTGGTGAAGCCATCTCCTCCTG
>NW_009192316.1:9919-10440 GCF_000690835.1 Fulmarus glacialis | reverse complement strand
GAGCCCATGTTTGCAGCCGTCACCCACCGCCTCCTCCCACCGGACTATGACAGCAACCCCACACAGCTCAATTATGGCGTGGCCGTCACCGACCTGGATGCCGACGGTGACTTTGAGATCGTGGTGGCAGGGTGAGTGGTGCACCCAGCACCTCAGTGACAGAAGGACCTGGTGGCCCTGCAGGGCTAGGAGCTCCTCGCTCCTCTGTGGACATGTAGTTGTCTGGGGCGTTGTGCACAAGGATGGTGGGGTGGGGGTCTGCATGCACCCACTCGTGTGTGTGTGTGTGCACCCACAAAGGGTGTTGATGCCAGCTGGGTGCCTGTGTGGGACCATATGGGTGCCCCCATCCCGGCCCCAGGGCCAGGTCCCCCCTCAGTGGGGCAGTAGCAGCTGCCCAGCGGCCGGGGTCCACCCTGCAGTGCAGAGCCAGCATGTCCCCAGGCCAGCTCGGCTCCACTGACAGGACTCAGCGCTCTCCGGAGATTCGGATAATTGGGTGGGGGGTTTTTATCACCCAC
>NW_009192316.1:9519-9762 GCF_000690835.1 Fulmarus glacialis | reverse complement strand
ACAGCGGGGACCACGGTGCGGACTCTGCATGTGTGTGCTGGCATGGCTGTGAGCTGCCGGCGCAGCGTGTCTGTGTACACGCCACCGTGCTCACCCCTGAGGGAGGCTTGCACATGCAGGTGTTCTCATGTGGAGGGAGCCCCTCACCCCCATGGATCCCACCCGGCGGGGCTGTGGGAGCTGGGGCCACCGTGGTGGCAGGCAGGCTGGCCCTGCAGCCATTACGAGACTCACCCGTGGGCC
>NW_009192316.1:8822-9351 GCF_000690835.1 Fulmarus glacialis | reverse complement strand
GGGCATCACCCTGGGGCAGCAAACCACGGGCAGCACCAGGGACCCCGGAGGGGCCCAGGCCACCACCCACCTAGGCTGAGCCAAGCAGCCATCTGGGGTTTTGTAAGCAGCCACGGTGCCCGTTGTATAACTTGTTTACTGGTGCCCCGGGCAGGAGCGGGTGGGGAGCCGATGGGTGCTGAGAGAATTTGCCTTGTGTGCCAATTTCCCTGAGAAAGGGCTGCAAGCAGGGACCTGTGCCCCATCCTGCCGCGCTGGCTGCCCAGACCCTGCCCCTGCCCTGGCATTGCCCTGGGGTACCCAGGCCAGGTAGACATGGGATGCCTGACACAGGCTGGAACGGGTCCAGGCTGAGCTGTCCCCATCAGCAGCCGGGAGTCAGCCCCACGTTCAGGTGCTGAGGGCAACCCAGGGTCCCTGGCTTCTGTGGACTGTGCAGGTCTCTGCTGTGCCCATTACAGGGAAAACCCGGTGTCCCCTCAGGGATGGGACGGGGGCTTTCGTCCTGTCCCCCAGCCGTGGGGAGGCA
>NW_009192316.1:6659-7046 GCF_000690835.1 Fulmarus glacialis | reverse complement strand
CAGTGCGGCTCGCTGCCTGCGCCTGGCACCGAATCGATTTTTTTTACCTTTCTGGGGATGATCTACAGGGCTGCGCCCCGTTGGGACACATTTTACCTTAATGAGTTGATTCTTCTGCATGTCTCCCGGCAGCCCTTAAGGGTCACAAGGGCTCTTGCAGCGGCAGCCCGGCCCCGTGGCGCTGCTGGGGGCAGTGGGGGACAGAGCAGAGGGATGCTCCGGGAAAAGGGTACCTCTTCCACAGCCTCCCATTGCCGCAGGGCACCCTCCTCGGGAGGAGGCGGGATACTGCAGCCCCCTGACCAGTGCCCCCCCCAGGCATGGCCACCTACACAGACAAGCTCTTCAAGCTCCGCAACGGGCGCTGGGAGGACCTCCTGAGCGACG
>NW_009192316.1:5965-6632 GCF_000690835.1 Fulmarus glacialis | reverse complement strand
TGTGTGGACCGGACGGTGAGCACGGTGGGCAGGGGGCATCTCCGCTCCCTTCCCACCTCCTGTGCCCCACCAGCCCTCCCTTGTGGGGTCCCGGGGGACCTCTCCCCTCACCTGGGCGCCAACCCCATCCCACCCCGCACTGGGGCTGGGGGTGCCCCCCAGTAGCCTGTGACTGTCAGGGCTGGCAGCCCCCCCCGGCGGGGGGGCCGGATGTCCACGGTTGCTGCCAGCTGATAAACGTGCCTGTCGAGGTGATTTATGTTCCTGTCACCTGCTCTTTCTTCTTCCTCCTCCTCCAGCAGTTTGTTTCCAAACGATTATCACTAAATCAGGGTCCAGCTGCTGCACGGGACAAGGGGGGTGGTGAGGGTGGGGAGGACCTGGCACACAGGGGATGCTGGGGGGGCTGGTGCCCTGTGCCAGCACCCTGAGCCTGGGAGCTGCAGAGGTCCTGGAGGCAATGGGGCACATCCCCACTCCTGGGATGCTTTTCACCGTGGGTTTTGCAGAGCTCTTGCTCAGCACATGGTAGCAGTCCCATGGAGCCATGACAGCATCCAGCCCCACAGTAGGGATCCCGTGGTCCCCATGGAGTTGGGTTTTGGGTGGGTGGGTGCTGAGGAGGTGCCGCCGGCCGCAGGGCTCCGGCAGGTACTCCATCTACATC
>NW_009192316.1:5658-5931 GCF_000690835.1 Fulmarus glacialis | reverse complement strand
ATGTGGCTGCGAGTGCCCCTTCCCGCGGTGTCGTGGTGCTGGTGTACGTGGCCACCCAGGCTGGCGTCAGCAAGTACACAGGTACCCGGCTGCTGCAGCCCCATGGAGGGGACGGGGTGCTGCTGGGCACGGTGAGCGTGGGACCCCATTGCAGGCAGGGCAGCGCCCATTGCAGGCAGGGCGGCGCAGGCAGTGGCCCATGCCACGCGTTAGGCTGCCTGACTGCCCCATCTAGCGGCAGGCCCAACACCCGGCGGAGGCGCCAGGGGCGAC
>NW_009192316.1:4267-5592 GCF_000690835.1 Fulmarus glacialis | reverse complement strand
GTGGAAGGGACCAGGGCCACGGGATGCTCACCCAGGACCCCCGTGCTCACCATCACTCTGCCTGGCAGGCAGGCTGATCCCTCCGGAGCCCACAGCATCTGCAGGGCTGGCAGCATGGCACAGGGACGCGGGCACACGAGCAGGGCAGCGGGGAGTGTGCCACCCTGTGCTCCACACAGGGACTGTGCTGTGCCCCGTCTCCCCAGTGGTAAATTGTCACTAATTAGGAGTGTTGTCACCATGGCAATGGCAGTGATTAGGGAGTGACACAAGCGGCTGCCAGGCCCAATTAGCTCCTGATGAGAGGGACTGAAGGAGGGAGGTGGGTGAGGAGGGGATGCCAGGGGTCTCGGGAGCACCGGTGGGCAGCACCAAGGGAGCATGGGGGGCATGAACCCCCCTGGGGCAGGGTGCTAGCTGCCCCCTCACCCCTGGGCTGCTGTCCCCAGGGGGCCGTGGGGTGGCCGTGGGCCCCATCCTGAGCGACAGCGCCTCTGACATATTCTGTGGTAACGAGAACAGCCCCAATTTCCTCTTCCACAACCGGGGAGACGGGACATACCGGGACGTGGCAGCTGCTGTGGGTGAGTAGGGGAAGCAGAGGGGAGGACCCAGGTGTTGGGGACCCCAGGGGACGTGCCCAGGCAGGCTGAGCGCAGGGTGCAGGGAACAGCCCTGGGGACCCGGAGCCCCACTGACTGCGGGGGGTGGCTGAAGTGCACCAGGGCACTGTCTGTCAGCGCAGGGATGCAGCCCTGCGTGGGGAGGACCTATCTGGGATGGGGCACATCCTGGGAGGCATCCCGGGGAGACGGAGGCAGGGAGGGGGTCCCGTCTCCCCCCATCCCCTTGCGGCTCCCCAGGGCTGGATGACCCCTACCAGCATGGACGTGGCGTGGCGCTGGCTGACTTCAACCGCGATGGCCGGGTGGACATTGTCTACGGCAACTGGAATGGGCCGCACCTCCTCTACCTGCAGAGCGGGGCCCCTGGGCGCGTCCGATTCCGGGTGAGGGCTGGGGCCAGGACACCCCCACTGCCAGCTTTGCTGCCGAGCCTCCTTGACTGGGGGGCCGAGCTTCACCCCAATTTGGCTTTGAGCCCCAATTCCCAGAGGGGAGGGGAGCTGAAGCACTAAAGTGGGACCCAGTGTCCTGCTCCCTGTGTCCCTTGTCACCCCCTGCCCATCCCTCGTGCAGGACATCGCTACCCCCAAGTTCTCCATGCCGTCCCCCGTCCGCACCGTCATTGCAGCCGACTTCGACAACGACCAGGAGCTGGAGGTTTTCTTCAACAACATCGCCTACCGCGGCTCCTCTGCCAAC
>NW_009192316.1:3758-4120 GCF_000690835.1 Fulmarus glacialis | reverse complement strand
CATTACCAGCCACTGCGATCGTGCCTACAGCAGCCCCTGGGGTCCCCAGCACTGCTGATTAGCAGCCACGTGGAAGCTTGTTCGTGGCTCCTGTTAATTGTAGGGGTCAATTCCTTGTTACCGCTGCATGGCACCTCCTCACCTGGCATGCAGGGTGGTGGGAGCCAGTTGTCCACCCGGTGCCAGCACACATGGATTGGTGGGGAGCAGTGGCGTGGTGCGGAGCCCCCGGAGGGAGTCTCTGGTCCCAGAGGGATGCGGCAGTGTTCAGAGATGGCGCTGCTGATCCGTGGTTCAGACCCACAAGAGCCAGGCTCTCATGACATCCCTGTCACCCCTCCATGGAGTGGGGACGTGAGGTG
>NW_009192316.1:2426-3725 GCF_000690835.1 Fulmarus glacialis | reverse complement strand
CGTCTCCCATCCACCCTGCAAAGCCACTAGCAGCATGTCTGGGTGCCACCGGGGCTGTCACCTCTCTGCCAGGCTGCTCAGGGGGGACAGGCACTTCCTGGGAGCTGCTGGAGGCTGCAGGGGGTGGCACTAACGCCCTATCTGTGCTCGGCAGGCTCATCCGCAGGGAGCACTCAGACCCCATCATGGAAGAGCTGAATCCAGGGGATGCACTGGAGCCCGAGGGACGGGGCACAGGTGAGTCCCCCCAGTCCTGGCAGGGGTGGCCCGTGCCAGAGATGTGCACCGCTTGGCACCCTCTGTGCCTTGGGATGCCACATGCCCAGTTTGGTCACCAGTCTGCTCCCCACCAGCTCACTGGAGCCCACATCACCCGGGAGTGGCCCCATGCTTTCTCCCTCCACCTGTACCCAGCTAAGGGTGCTGTCTCCAGTTGTTCTGCAGGGCTTCACTCTTGGGGGGCTCCTTCCTGGGTGCCCACTGTTCAAAGCTAACCTCTGCATTTGACAGGGGGCCAGGCAGCCCCCTGTGTCCCACAGCCCCCCAGGCACTGCCTGTCCCCTCCACTGCCTGGTAAGCTGACCCACCAGATTGCAGGGTGCCACCCATACAGGGACCCTTACTCCTGCACTGGGGTCACACCATCTTCCCTGTTGCTCTAGCATTGCTGGGAGTGTTGCTGCTGGCTGTGGGAGCCCACGCCAGCAGCAGGGTGTTGTGCTGGGAGATGTGGGGCCGGGCCCTGGGCATGACCTGATCCTGTCCTTGCAGGGGGTGCAGTGACAGATTTTGATGGTGATGGGATGCTGGACCTGATCCTCTCCCATGGCGAGTCCATGGCACAGCCGATCTCCATCTTCAAGGGCACCCAGGTGAGTCAAGCAGGGGGTCCTCGCGTTGTCCCCATCCCTTCTGCTTCTCCCAGCTCAGTGTCTCTGTTCCCTCCTCCCTCACAGGGCACCAGCAACAATTGGCTGCGTGTCATCCCCCGCACCCGCTTTGGGGCCTTTGCACGGGGGGCCAAAGTGGTGCTGTTCACGCGGCACAGTGGGGCCCACCTGCGCATCATCGACGGCGGATCGGGGTACCTCTGCGAGATGGAGCCCGTGGCGCACTTCGGACTGGGTGAGCCGGGGGGGCAAGGGGCTGCCTCCACGCCCAGCCCTCCCCAGCACCCCCCTCGGCAGGGGCCACTTCTGCTGCCCCGGCGCCCTGCAGCACAGTAGTCATCCATGCCCATCACCCTGAGCATGGTGGGCTCCAGGGGAGGCTGCGGGCAGGGTGGCCAGCAACTGCAGC
>NW_009192316.1:690-1217 GCF_000690835.1 Fulmarus glacialis | reverse complement strand
GTCTGCCTCAGCCCCTACGCGGGTTCCCCCTGCCGCAGCAACAAGCGCTGCAGCCGGGGTTTCGAGCCCAATGAGGACGGCACAGCTTGTGTGGGTGAGTGAGGGCTGGGCCACCCTCACCCCATGCCACCACAGCCTGGGCAAAACAGTGGGCAGCAGCCCCAAAGCCCCACCTTGGGATGCTGTTGCACCCCTGTCAAAGGCCTGGCCCCATCCTGTAACCTGCTGGGTGGCTGCCCAGCCACCTGCACCCTGGCTCCATATCTGTTCATCCTGCATCTCCCGCTGAGCCCCCACTGACTCCCCTTCTCTCTTTCTCTTTTTCTCTCTTGCTCCTTCTCTCCTTCTCTGTGTAGCTCAAGTGGCCTTTTTTGGGGGATACCCCTCTGCTGGGAGCTGGCCTAGGCCCCCCCGCCATCCTCTCCTCCCTCTAGTCCTCGGACTCTGCCTTTGCCTCTATGCACTTTAACCCCTGCCTGTAACACGCCAGAGCAGCCTTGGTGGAAGGACTGGCCGGCCTCTGCCTG
>NW_009192316.1:0-409 GCF_000690835.1 Fulmarus glacialis | reverse complement strand
CGTGTGTGCTTCGCCTGCCCCTTCCTCGGTGATGGGGATCCCCCTCCCCAGCCCTGGCAGAGGAGGGTCCCCCCCAGCCCTGTGGGGGAAGGACCCTCCTGGTCTGTTTTTTAATGTATTGACCCCACTGTTTGGAGTCGGACCCTGCTCAGTCTTCCACCCCCTCTCCCAGAGAACCCCCCCCAATAAACTATATCCTGTCTATTAGCCTGGCCTGCTGAGCTGTGCAGGGCAGGGGTGTGCCCATGCTTCTGCTCACTCTGCCCTGGGGCTGCATGGGGAGGGGGCTCAGGGTGGGGAGCTCCCCCAGCATCCCCCAGCTCTCCCTGCCCTGGGGCCAGGAGCCAGCTGGAGGGTGCATGGTAGCCCTGGGCAGCTCTGCCCCTCCCTGCTCCTAGCCCTGGGAGCA
>NW_009192315.1:0-19619 GCF_000690835.1 Fulmarus glacialis | reverse complement strand
AGCTTCCCCTCGCCCCCGCGCCGGGCACCTGCCTCCGGCGTTAGAGCAGCGACGCGGCTGTCACCGCCGCAGGGTCCCCTCTTCCCCCGCCTCTGCGGGCTCCCTTACCGTGACCCGGCGGGGAAGGAGCCGGGCGGGGCGGGCAGCGCAGCGGTGTTAGCGCGGGCTGATTCGCATCGTGACGGGCATCTTGCGTTACAGGTCCAACCAAGAAACAAACAGCTGGACGGGAGTGATGCTGATCCCCACCGTATGTGAAATCTCTCATTCTTGGGCTTTCCTGAATCGTTCTTCCCGCTTTTACAAAGAGGAGAAGAGGTATAAAATTCTATGCCCTAAAAAATAAAAAGGGAAGGGAGCCATTTTTCACGGATAATTAATGAATAACCTCGTTTGGGCTCAATAAACATATTTAATGTATTAAAAATTAAAGCATTACCATCAAACACTTGTACTATTTATTTATTCTTGCTTTTCACTTCAGGCAATAAAATAATTTAGTAAGTCTCCATTTGTTTCTAGGCTTTCTTGTTTCCTTTTTTTTCTTTCTTATCCTGGGATGATTCTGTAGAATTTGTAGTTCTGTGCTTCTGGGGAATTGTTTTATGCAAACAAATTAATTTTCAGTGAAAGCGTTTCTGTTAATGGGATACTTTTAATAAGTAATTGATACACTACTGAATTTGAGGCCTTTAGCTATTCTACATTGTCTCCACGTGCTCTATATTCGCACGCTGTAACATATCACTCATCTCATGGAAGCAGCGTAACGTGTCTCTAGAAAATGAACTATTGAACACTGGCAATTTGTGGAAGCGCCTTGCATCTGAAGCTTCCCCAGAAGTCAGTACAATGAGGAATTCTTAAAAAAAGAGGCATAGGGCTAAGGTGGATGCAGAGTTAGGTAAAGATTTAAAGGGATTTTTTCAAAATTAATTGTACTCTCAGAAATGTACATGAGTCGTGGATTTGGGTACTGACATGAAAACTGTTGTTGCCCTTCTTCACAAGTACAAATAATTTGTCTAGTATCTCTCAAAAAATCGGTAAATTTAGGTGTGGTTTTACATATGTATCTTTATCCAGTGTGAATTGGCTGCTGACTTCAACAGTTCAATGAGGATCTAGTTGAGAGTTGTTAAAGAAGGGTAACAAATCAAACAGTACAAAGTGTTTGATGGACTAATAGAAGTCATTTAAAAGCATTAGATTTGGCATTAGCTGGGAGTACTGAACCCCAAATACAAGGGTAACTAAGAACTGCAACATGAAACTAAGTACAAGATAAAAATGAAACTTGTTAGCAAAATTTTGAGTGAGTGAATTGCAAAGTTTAAGGCAGAATCTCATTTTTGTCCTGCTTTAATAGTTCAGCATCCTTGCTTGTCAAGTTTTTGTACAGGAGATACCTGTGGCTGTGAAACTGCTTGCAAACAAGGGCTTATGGATGTTTTTATCATTCTGTGGATGAATTTAACCAAAATATCATGTACAGGTTTTCATGCTAAGTTTTCAGTTCCTTAAAATTTGTCATGTTTTAGAAGGTAGTTGCAAAAATAAAAATAATAATGTATTTGTAAATACATTTGTAGATAGATTTGTAACAATATTCCCCTGCATGCTCACAGAAAATTCCAGGCCCCTCTTTAAGTGAGTTTCAAGTAGTTTGTTTTCATTGAGTTTTGTCACTTTTCACCTCTGGATAAGAATTCTTGTCTCTTCATTTTGAGCAATTTATGTTTCCTAACAGAATGAGGAAAGAAACAGTCTCCTGGTGTTTGTTATTGCTCTTTTTCAAATACCCGTAGTGTCTGTTTGAGCATTAGTCTCTTGAGGTTTCCAAGCAGCTAGGAGAAACTGGTGACAACTCTTGCTGCCCATTAGTTTCTGAAGAGCAGAACTGAACCTGGCAGGAGCATTGCTAGCTCTACACTGCTATAGTTTTAATAAATGAGAAGAGAAAACCAAAGCAATCTTCGTATATGTTATCTTTGATACCAAGGAGGTCTAGAAACTAAAAAAGCAGAGGATAGTGTTTTGCGTCAAGGTATTGATAACCCCAATCACTATTCATTATGGAAAGCGTCTCATTCACAACTTGTAAATAGATACGTGGATGGGTTGGTTTTTTGGGTTTTGTTTTTAAACTTTGCTATATTTAATCCAAGCAACTGGGCACTTCACATCTTTGTATACAAAGTTCCCATTATTTTCTGTGCTAAAAAGCATCACAATTAAGGATGCAGCCACTGTCAAAGTGTTTTGAGCTAATACATTCTTCTAATCCTGGCATCACAATTAAGGATGCAGCCACTGTCAAAGTGTTTTGAGCTAATACATTCTTCTAATCTGCTGTCTTTGTAGTGTTCTGCAATATATGAGCACATTTTGTATGTAATTTAAATTGGTTTGTGCTGCAAGAATGAAAAATCCTGTTTTTCTTTATGGTGCACAGCTTTCAATCTGACTTTTCAGTCAATGATGCAGGAATTAATTAATGTACTAATTTGCAAAATCTCAGCAAAACAGTATATTTTCTGCATCCTCCTCAATGTGGCAGGCTTGAGAATATGTTTCTTTAAAGGAGGAATTCTAGGACAGTGGACATCCATAACAATTAGTTTGTCTCTAGTGACACGATTTGTGTAGGAATTTAGGCAACCTAAATAGGCATAATGTAGTTGAAATGTCAGATTGTATAGCTGCTGTACTTCACCTTTTTTGAAATTTATTTCCATTGTCTGAAGACAGGTATTAAAATACTTCAATAGTGTCACTGGAGTATGGATGCTCGAAAACTAGCTAATGATTATTACAGGCAGTTTTTGCCATTTTAAAAATAGTCATGTGTGTTGTGTTATGGTTTATGATCTCTTGAGTATGTATTATTAAATAAAAGCAATGAGTCCTCTGTTTGTATGCCTACTCCTTATTCATGTTTATGAAATGAAGTTTCACATCCTATCTTGAGTATTGTAGATTTAATGGTGTTCATTTAGTTGAATGAATTTAGAATTACAGTGGAAAATGACTCAGTGAATTGTTTCTTGTTTCATTTCTGGTTTGTGGAGATTCTTTTTTCTTTTTTTTTTTCTGATTTCCATTAGTGAAACTTTATTTTCAGTTCCATGTATTTTCTTGGAATGTCAGTTCCTAAAATTTACTTTTCAATTGATGATTTTTTTCTTTTTTGGAAATACACTTTTGCTCCTCTATAGAAATTGTAGTTGAAAGATTTACTAGGAGAACAATGACCCAGAAATATGCAGCTTGACTGGAGGTAGCTGAGGAACTAATCTTGAATAAAATGTGAATTTTAGAGATATCAACATACGGTTTTAGTGCCGTTCCAGATGGTCTTTCCATTTCTATTTTTGCTTCCAAGTGAATCTAATAAGTTTTGAAGGTGTACCCTGGGATGTTGTACAGTCTCAAAAAATGGTAAAGCTACTTGAAATTTGCGCATTCACTTAGAGCGGAGTTTGTAAATATTTATCAAGAGAAATTACCCTTTTTTCACTTTCCTCAGCTTATAATTTTTTTCTGTTCCTGTATTTTACCATTAATTTATTTGTTCATTTAAAGCTTGAAGCTATGATTCCTAATAAATTGTCGTGCCTTGCACGACTTGGGAAGGCTGTACCTGCTTGAAAGATTTTAAGTATAAAGATGTAGACTGCCATATAGCATCAATGTGTACATAGCTATATATAGCTATAATGACTTGCATATATGCAATTGACTTTTCAAAAATCTTCCTTGTTAAGAAAAAGTGCTTGTGAAGATCACAAAGGCCTTCAAAACCATTTTGTTTCTCTTGTTCTCCTTTTGCCCTACTTGTTGCATATTGTTTTTCTCTTGAAAGCAATTAACCTGTGCTGATACCTATGTCAGGTTGGTATGCTGTAAAAAATAAACGTAGGAAAACATAACCAGGACCTACAATTCCATTCTTATGCTAATTTTAACTTTAGACATGATTCTGTTTCAGAGCCTTCACACAAGCAAAAAATGATTTTAGAAAAGGAAAAAATTTGAAAAGGTCATTCCACATTCTTCACCCAAAAGGCAAACCTTGCGTGTTCAAAATGGAATTGGAATGCAAATTTGGGTACAAGTATTGGATTGTGAACAGTTGTGATTTTTTTTGTACCTGGAACTTCAGTTTAGAACGTCTACTTCAATACTTTATTTTCTAGTACTAGGTGCAGTAGCAAAATACTGTACCAAAATATTATTTTTTGTTTTAAGTTACATCTGAACTTGTGACTGATCAAATTACAGTTGTAGTGCAGTTAGATTACCCGGTTTTATTAGTAGCACATTTTCCATTCATCTTTGTTTATGATGACTCTGCATAAGTGTCCTTATCCATTATATTATCTAATTAAACACTAATATATTGTGAATATTTTCCCATATGGTTCATGTTTGTTTCCTTTTGTAACTTACACTCTGTTTCTGATTTAGTTCTACTCCCCAGCCCTCTTGCTGTTTGCTGTTTCACAGTTTTGTGCAATTGCTCATTTGGCTCTCGTTTGGAGTTACTCTCTTTGTTATGGTATCTGTACAGCTGGCTCACTCAGCTCTTTCAATCCCAACTTAAAATTGATTTCTTAATTATTTCATTGCATATTCTTCTCATTTACATTTGGGTTTGTTAATTGCTGGAACACATTCTAATGTTAGATGTTATTCATTTGTTATCTCTCATTTGTCTTTTGTTTTTTTCTCACTGCAAAGTGCATAATACTTCTACAGGAAATGTTTGTTAACACATAAAGGAAAGCTGTTGTTTTGGAGCTGCTATAGTTTTGGAGCTTGCAGTGTGTACTCTGAATATACAGAATTAACATAAAGACAACCAGAAAAAAAGAATATGAGAGTCTACTAAAACAAACAAATAAATACAATTAAAAGCCTAATTTTGCTCTAAGAGACCTCAGTAAATCATCAGTCAATGCCATAAGGAGAAACACAGATATTCTAATGGTTATTTTCTGAGATGTGAACTGAAGCTTTGGTGTACTCAGCATAGTTGGTCTGATTCTCCTGTTTGGCAAGGTGAGGGTCTGTCTGGTAGGTACAAACATATGGTATTAAAATGGACAATAGTATGTTTGAAACTCAGATGCACAGACCAAATTCGTTTGCGCTATAGAGCTGTGTAAAGTCTAGTGTAATTACATCTGAGTTTAGTTTACTGGAGCAGGGAACAGCAGTTCAGTGCAAGAATGATCATGTGTTGATAAAGAATTGGAAAGGGATTATGATTTTTATGTGAGGCTATGCATATCAGGAATTTTTGGTTGCAAGATCAAACAAGGAAAGCCTAGTTTGGATCCATCCAAACAATAAACTTTTCTTTTTTCCCTTGTGGAAATAAAAGCCTAAAAAGATTTTATGTGGGATCAAATAGAAAATGTCTTTTTTTCCCAAGTATTAAAAGCTTGGATTAGAGTAATTGTTACAAGCAGAGCAGGTGGTCCAGGGGTTTCCATGAACCAAATGATTTGAAAATTGCCTTTATTAGTTTCCCTCCTCTTACTGGGGAGGTTCGAACAGAGACGTCTGTGCTGGGCAGTACCCTAAATCCCCGGTCTTTAGATATTCTGAAGAACTCTCATTTTCTCTTATTGATGCTGACTAACTGTGTAAGTACGGGAAGAAGGAAAAGAGCTCCTGTGTCATCTTAAGAGATGTACTTTGAAATACTCTCTACTCCTCTCACCACTTGAATAAATGTTCTGGTCATTAGGTGATAAACTTTCTCTAGTTCAATGACTATTTTAAGTATTTTATAGAAACAAAAAACATTCATCGGTACAGATGAAGACCACCTGAACTGTTGTCTTTAGGAAGGTGAATTGGCATCATTGGTGAATGGTGATGATTCAGATTTCTTTGAGGAGAGGATAGAATCGAACCTTGTTTTTAAAATCCTGGAGGAACTCAGTGACTACTGGGATTTCATATTAAAGATGGATTACACCCAACATTCCGTGCATGCAGGGCATGTTCTGAATGGCCCAAATCAGTTTCTGCAGAGCAGCCAGGGAGAAAAAAGCTGAGCTTGAAGATCTGCAGGTGGTTAGGTAGAGTGAAGAGCTAGGCAGGTGTAGGGATGACCAGAAGCAGATCTTCACGTGCATGGAAAATTTAACTGAAAAATCCTGAGTAACCAGGATTAGCTAGAAGCTGAAAGCGGTAATGGAGAGCTTTGTTTGGATTTAGATGCCTTCAGGATCTTGTCTGACCACTGATGTGCAAATACAAAAGCTATCTGGAGTAATAAAATTAAAATTTGATGTGTTTTAGGTAATTTTATTTCTATTTAAAAGATTCATTACCTATTTCAGTAGCTGTTGGTAGGCATTCATTGAAGCAGTTGATTTCTTGCAGGTGATGATTAATTCATGTTTAGTAACCGTAGTAGGTGGTCATGCGTGGGACTTAGCTGCCTTATGTAGAGTTTTACTTCTGGGCTAGTCCCTCCAGACTGCCTTTGTAGTTAGTGGGGATCTAGGCAGTAGAGCCTGGTATACCTCACAGGCATCTAAAGTTAAGTGAGATGAATCCCACCCCATCTCTTACTCTTGACATCAGTCCAGTCAATGAGGTATGTTTTCCTCTCATGAGGTTGTTGGGGCTTATGGAGATGACTTCATCTCTCTGCTCTAATTTTTACTCCCAGTTTTGTAGGGTGAAAAGTCCTAGAATTTGTTGCCTCACCTGCAACTGGTGTCTTTTTTGCCAAGTATTTCTAGACACCATTTCCTGATAAGGCCATACCAGCTCTGTGGGGCTTTGCATAAGGTACCATATATCACACACCACCAAAAGCAACAAAAGCATTTGTTATGGCATGAAAAAAATTGCCTTTTTTTTTTTTTAATATTTGTAATCCAGCCAAATGTTTATAAAACATTTGCACAGTCTTAGCATAGAGAGGATAACTGTGAAAACCTTATTCTGCAAAGATGTATAATTCAAAAGCTCGAAGTTTGTTCCTGCAGCCAGGTGCACTTGTATTTGGATTCATCATTGCAGCATCTAGAAGAAGAGGACAGAAGAAATTGCTTAATTGTTATTAATAACAGTAGGTGCCATGCCATTTATGCTAAATAACGTCAAGAACTTCATGGGATTCATTGCTAATTTTAGGTGTAAGATTAATTTGCAAAATGGAAAAGCTCCTCACTACAGTAGCATTCTTCACCATGAATCCAGGACTATACTTACTGCATGCTTCACCTTAGACTGCTTTATCTTTAGTTGGTGATTGCTTCATAAAGACTACTCTGCTCCTAAATAGTACTTAATAGGTTCTGTGATGTTTTTATCTTAACATTGTTGTTTGCTTAAATGTTTATTCCAGAAGGTCTGAAAAATTATGTTTGCAACTACTGTTAATTTCCCCTATGAAAGATAGCTTATGCACAACTATTTTTCAGAGTCTGTTTCAAGACATTTTAACTAGTCTAGTCTTAATCTAAGTCAGACTAAATCACAGTCACATTTTCTCTTGAAGAGTAATGCACTACATTAGTTTTACAGCCTCTGAAACTGCATTTTAAGGACATATGCATTGCTTGGGTCTCCATTCTCCTCAAACTGATGCTTACTGATATGAATCCTAAGCAAACGGTTTTGGTGCTGTTTTCCCAGCCTGTTTTTCCTGTGGTATAGTGATGATAACCCTTTCTGTTGGCTTGGGCAAGACTGAAGAAAAAAAAGCAAACAGACAGACCTGTCCCTTGCTGTGACTACCTAGACTGCAGGCCATTCTTCATGCATAGAAGAAAATACTAGACAGAGTATCCAGCCAGCCAGGGATCACCAAATGTACCAGAGCAAAACCCACAGCTAAACTGAAATGGAAATATTTTATATAAATTCATCTGTGTGTCCTTTTTCTTGCTTGCTACTCGATGCTGTCTCTCATGTCCTACTGCACGAGAGCTCAGGGTGCCTTTTCTTATCTTTCAGAATATTAAAAAATATGCAAAATAATTTTAGATAACATTTATGATGTATATCTGTTACTACATTGCATCTCTTTGTATACACACACACATGCATAAAGCTATTTTTAAAGATTAGGAAGGTCACAAAGTCATGGGCTTGGCCTAGATTTGTGATCCCGATCCCTTGGTTATACTTGCATCTGCCTGCCCCATCCCTCCCCAAGAGATTACTGCCACCACAGCCGAGGCTGCCGTTCAAATCCCCATGTATTAGCAAACTGAAAACAGCGGTAGTTCAAATTAAAAGTACTACGCTGGCCCAGCAGCTGCAGACTCAGTCTTTCTCTCATTTGTTTGAAGTGGCTGAAGAGGTTACCATTTCCAGTTGTATGATCAATGTCGTTTTCAGCTGCTCCAGCTATATCCAGCATGGATGGCAACATTACAGAATAGAAATATTAATGCTTCCCTTTTCAGTCATAGAGTTTTAATTTTTATCCCATATTATGTTAGCGACATTACCCCATCTCTTCCTGCACCTTGAGAAGATGTGTCACTCAGCAATGTATTAATATCTCTTTCCTCCTTGTTCAAAATAGTTCCCAAATCCTAATCATGCAGGTCATGCAAACCCCACTCTGAAGACAATCTTGGAATTCCCACGGAAGACAGTTCTAGGCAGATGCTTATGTTTGATTTTGATTTATATGACATGCAAGATATGGCAGTTCATACATCATACATCATGTCAGACACGTTTCATTCATCAGAGTTGGCTTCCCAAATGCTTTGAGAAACTAGCCAAAATCACAACATGGGAAATTCCTTAACCAAGAAGATTGATTGAGGATTCATTTGGACTTTCTTGTTCCAACAGCATCTACTACAATGATAACTACCAGCTAGGGGTGTACATCTCTGCATCTCTGTGGGGGAGTAGCATAGGGGAGTAGGTAACAGAAAAGCTCCAAGTACTTTTTATTCTACTTTCCTGCTGGGAAAAGATTCAGATTTCTCCAAACCTTTTGCTCTTCCCCATCAGAATCTCAACAAACTCATCAGGAAGCTCCTTCTTCCTCAATTAAAAGAATGTCAAAACCACTTAGTTTCCCTTTTGCAGTCCTACTTGGATCTAAATCTGCATTTGACATTTCATGCTACGCCCAGTTCCAACAGATTAGGCTCTGTGGCCTTACAGTTAGGTACTATGTTAAGTGATATCTAATTTTAGGAGATGCCATATGGCTGTCCCTGTATTTTCCTAGATAGTTTATGAAAGGTAAGCGTGCTGTTTCATTACAGAGATCCATCATTTCCTGAAGTCATGGGAATGCTCATGCTTGCTCAAGAGGATCCAGTGCTCTTTGGACCAGACTATTCCTACCTCCTAGTTACAGATATGATCTCAAAAAGAAAACATAGGAATTAATTAATATCAGGACATTGATCTGGAGCCGAGAATGTAAGTTTCAGGATGATGATGTAGCAGTCATTTTTCCATCTTTCCCATTAGAAGATGCCATTTGATTTTTAGGGACTAGTAATCTCTAGTTTTTAAGTTACTATTAATTTCAGTGTAAGAGACCTCTCTTCTGTTATCTGACCATCTGGGATCCTTTTATAAGAAAAACATCATTCCAGTATTAGAAAGAATATTTCAGCTTGCCATATTCAATCGGAACATATTGAAGCAAGATGCAAAGCAGTATCAGATGAAAGCTAAACTCCTCCGTTAGATGCTAAGTGAGTATAACCTTCCTGTCTAAAGAGAGTCAAGGAGTTTAAGAAATTACTGGCTTAGTGTTACGCAGAAAAGGAGCAGTCATTTAATAATAATAATGACATGATTAAATATAATTATAATAATAAAACACACAAAGATTAAGTTATGTTGATTATGATATATGTTAAGACATCTTAGGGGTTAAGATATACATTGAAGAGAGTGTCAGGTTTGTCTTTGTGCCTCTCCCGTTAGGGATTAGATCACATTCCAGAAGGCTAAAGGTAATCTCCTTGTTATCATTTTCCATTATGAAATTTTCGGTGCTGCTCTGTCAAGCTCTAACCACGTGTTTCCTAAACAGAGTCCATCTGACCAGTTGTCAGCTGCTCTGCTTGATGGTGCATCCATCACTCGGCGCGTGTTCCCTCCTCACCTGACAGCGCTGCTTATCCAACTATTCCCGGAGTGGGAATCTACAGAAGGCACTTAAAGAAGAGACAGGGGAGGCTGTTCCCCGGAAAGCAGCACTCTTTGAGATGAACACAAGGAGGTTTTTGGCTGGTGCCTCACCACATTCTGCTGAGTCAAGTCAGCATTAAGTGAATACAAATTCTCCCTTGGGAGTCCTAATTACAGCTGAGGATCTGAGGACGTTATGGAAGGAAACAGGAGGGCTGGAGTCTTTTCATAGCCTCTTCTTTTGAATGTCCAGGAAAAATAGGAGAGACCCATGACCTATGACACCTGAGAACTACAATTGCAGGCCACACCCAGCTTCACCTATTGATTTCATCTGCAGGACTCCTATTGGAGAAGGATTTTTGGGGTGACCGATTAATCAGTAACAAGTCCCTACAGAGCTGTCTGTAGTGGGCATTACTATAAGATTTGCCAGCATCAGTGCTGGATTTTTTGTACACACAGCTGCTGGTGCTTAGCATCCATTTCTCCTTGCTTAAATTGATGTACATGGCATCTGATTATTTTTTTAGTGTATTTAGTATTTTGTAACAATTTATATCATTATGAGACTGCTTCAATGCAACTTGCTGAGAGTAATCAGCCTGTAGTTGCCCTTCATACATCTAAGGGCAGTAAAAAGTAAAAAGCAGCTATGGTCCTTTCTTGGAGTGACACAGATGAAATAAATCCATCACCCAAAACTTAACGGTAGGCGATATTGTCTGGAGTCAGCCGTGCAGATGGAAGGAGGGATGGGTGGAAGTGGGTGTCACTGGCATACAGCCTGCAAAGATGCTCATGAAAAGACAGACAGAAGCAACAAGAGGAGAAGTAAAAATATGCTTTGGGGAGAAAGTCCAGCAAAAACCCTTTTTGGCAAAGTGCTGGCTAAAAACAGGCTTGAAATGGCAAGCAAAGAAACTGCCTTCTAGTGTTTAATTCCTGCTTGGTTAGAGGAGCCATAAACCAGAGGTTTCTGAAAACTCTTCTGACTTGCATTTGGCAGCCAACAGCTTCATAGCGGATCAGGGCCCGGCGGGGTTTAGGTCAGCCCCTGCCTGATGCTCCGGCCCGGAGCCCCCCGGACAGCCCTCGCCACCCTTCCCTGCAGCCGGGGGAAAGCACCCGTTAGCGCCCTATTCAGCAGAACAAAGAAGCAAAACCAGGTTGGAAGACCTTCTAAAGCATCAGCCGGTAATTAGGGATCCTCAATTAGGAAGAGCCTTGAGGCAGGATGATGACCTCTGTCTGGGAAGAAAAGGATGGGGTTTAAGTCAGTGTCAGTAGCTTGAGAACTCTCGGGCTGGGTTTTGTTTGGGTTTGGTTTTTTGGGTTTTGGAGGGGTTTTTGTTTGGTTTTTTTTCGGTGTTTTGTTTTGTTTTCTCCCTCATTTTAAATACCCTTATTTTATATTCCTAAGTGTTTTAGAATGAAGTGCTCCAAAATAGTGAAGCACAGATAAAGAATAAGAGGATTTCCAAATATTTGAACTAGTAATATCCCCAGAATTTTGAGTATGAATTTTTGATACACTGTGTTACAAAAAAATAACAAAGCTACCTGTAGTGGGACATCAGGGAGACCTCCCAGAAAATTATCTAAAAATGAGCAGTGTCTTGAATCTGTCGAAGTGAAAGTCCGAAGGAGTATGATCTTCATTTTCTGGCACACACTGCCTTGCTTTCAGCCATTTTTTACACTTCATTTTTGTCCCTCCGCTTTCAGATGTAACTAATCTCTCCTGGATGGTGATTCCAGCATTGCTGCAGAAACTGTCCCACTGAACATTCTGTAATAAAAAATATGCCACAACAGGTTATATTTAACAAGGAAAAGAGGAATAGAAAGTGGTACATCTGCACAATGAATATAATATAGCATTGACTTGGAATTTCCTGACTTCAGCAGTCCCTTCAAAATAATAATGCATTAATAGAATTACACTTAGCTTTCTGCTTTTAAAAGGAAAATATTTGAAAGCAAAAGTCTTTTCATCTTCCAAGTTATCCTGGCTCTGTGTGTGAGATAGTGGAAATAACACAGGACTGTGTAACCACAGCAAACAAGCGGGGTGGGAATTCTGTGGCTGCTCGGCTGGCCCAAAGCAGAGCAGTAGTGAAGGAACAGCCTGGATTTTGGATTTAATAGGTGGAAGTTTTTTTCCCCCCTAAACTCCATTCATTTCTATGGATGAAAATAAAATCACTCTGTTGTAGGCAGAACTGGTGGTGACCTATAATTAAGGTTGTCTGACATTTCTATTGTAAGAGGCAGGTTTTAGTTGCCTATAATTTCAGCTGTTGGTTGGTTTAAAGTTTAACTGATTAGGCAGGAGTTTCCTTTTCTGGATATCTCCTGCAATCTGACTTTTTTGAGAGGGATGCCATAGAGAAAGACACAGAAGTCCAGCAAATTGTTCATCAGTATCTATAAAGCAATTAAGCAAAAATACATTATTTTGACCATATAGAGAAGCTCTAATCTCCTTGCTTGAAATTTGGCAAAGAAGTTACCCTCTTGGGATGCCTTTTCTGCTTTCTGTGGAAAATCTCAGCTGATAAATAGGCAGCAGAAATTTGTTCAAATTTAGCACATGGATGTGCAAAAAAAAAAAAAATCGATCTACTCCAAGCATGCTCCAAAGCAGGGACGGAATTAGCTCACTGAGGAACACTTGATTGATCCACCAGTAAAAATGCTGAAAAGCAGCGGAAATATGTACATATTTAACCTCCCAGCAATTTTAACTTTAGTGGGGCTTAGCTGGTGGAATGTATAAAGTTATTTTTCTTCCCTGTTTTACCAGTAAAATTCCCTGATATAGACAAAACTTTGAAGTGTAGACTTTATTCTCTCTCTTATAAATGAATTTTGTCTTTAGCATCGCTGTAAAACCGAAAACATGACCCTCTGACTCACTGACTTCTTCCTAGGTGTTTTTCTAGAAGAACTTACCAAACACTCTTTGGGTACTGACATTTTTAACCATATTAATAAAGATATCAATGATGTGTAAAGATGACATAATTTTGGAATCTTGGTCAGTGGAGATCAATCGACATTACCTGTATATAGCTCTGTGTCTTAGCTCCATTCTCCATTAAGTCTGGTTTTAATATCCAGCCCATTGCTACCAAACCGGGATATTATTGATGTGCCATAGTCAGAGGCTCTGGTTCTGAAGCTTCCTCAGTGCTCTACCAAAGTAAAAATCCCTTCTGCTCTTCATTGTCCATGTATCCTCCCCTATTAGTTTTTTTCTGTCATCAATAAAATCTTCTAAGAAATAAAAAGGCGTAGAACCTGCATTACTACTGGTAAAAAAACGACCTTACTGTTGTTTACAGAAGCAGTGCCAATCTTTTGTTTTCATGATAAAAGAGCAAATGTGTTTGTTTTCCTTCGCAGGTTACTTGGTATGTCAATAATTTCAGATATTGGGTTTTGACACTTCACTGTTTTCCCGTCGGAGTGTTTGGAGATAAGTTCACAAACCGACAGGTTCTAAATAAGACATATTGCTCCTGGTTTGGAAGCAGCTCTTAGAGCTGGGTGTACTGTACACCGAATGCCACAGGGCCTGACTGACGGGCTGATGCCGTCATTGCCAAGACTCCCCGAGATGCTGGTGGATATTGGGTCAGGCCGTAGAGGTTATCTGTGTTCTTCCATTTAACTGCAAGCTTAGAGCAAGCCTGAGCAGCTTTTCCTGCGGTGAGCTTAAGTGTGGGGTCAGTTGCAAACACATATGTTCTTGTGGCTTCGCTGGACCTAGAAAATCTGGTGGGAGTATGTATGCAACTGAGTCGTGATTGCTGCAAGCTGTGAGCATGACCAGGGACATTGCAGAGCTTCAAAACCTTGTTGAAGACTTATGTTAAGGTTAATGACATTGAATATGCAACCGATTTACAGCATGCTGAAAGCATCTCTCCTATACAAGATAGAGAAGAATAAACAAGGTGAACTGGGACTTTTTTGATGTGCAAGTTTAACATATTGCTGCATCCTAAAATCATCTAGGAAGTTTTGTTCGGGTTATTTTTCAGACTAAAGATATAATACTGATTTTCAGTAATTAAAAATCACAATGTGTATGGTGCTTACAGGCTCTAGAAGCTAAATCAAGGTTTTGTCTACCGCTTATGTGGTATCTACCTACTGCATGTCCTATTATTTAGCTTAAGGGGAAAAAATGTGCTGGCATTATTTTTTTCCATCTGTTCCATAACCTCTGATACTGAGCTTCTAAAAATCTCAAAGCAAACTAAACAGGTCACAGTCAAAACAGTAAGGTTGCTTTTCATGCATTCTTTAAATCAGGAGTTTTAATTACAGTTTTTAGTTTGTTTGCTAATTAGAAAACAGGTCCACCATGTGGTATCTATCTCCTTCCATTTGAATCAATAAACAGAGAAGTCATGAGAAAGGGACGTCTTCCCTTCAGGGAGTCTTTTCTTGTTAATGTTGACTCAGGTTGTTAGTGCTTATTCTTGTCTCCTTTCCCCTTCTGCCTACTTCCCAGTCTTTTCTCTTTCAGTTCCCCCTCTTGCTTCCCAATGTGAGTCTGTTGCCTTACAGATAGCATGTATGCATTTGTCCTTCATATTTACCTGCTGTGTCGTGAGTGCACTGTATTTTTCAGTCTGCATTGCGAAAGTAAGCTCTTTAATCAGGCTGAATGATGCTTTTTAAGCCGATAAAAATTTCAAATGTGAGTTGTATTGAAAGTGAAACGAGAAATACTTCAGCTATAAATAATGGACATGCACTTTTAAATAACTTGTGAGACCTGTTTGGAATTATCCCGAAGGTTTGCCCCCCACCTGAAAATCACAGTGCTGGCTGAGAAATGAGTACTTCATGTGCTTGCAACTTGATTAAATTGAGATAAGTTACTAAATGGTCTCACTTTTTTGATTTGCTCTGTGCTTTGGACGGCATAGTCAGATTTTATAACTTCTCTTACATGGTTAGCTGAGTCTGATTCCTGCAAAGACTTAACATGTATATTTAACTTCATTTTGGTTAACTGTCTGTGTAAAGACTTTTTAGATTTGGGACCCTGATTAGTTTCTTCCTTGCTGAAAAGACCGCTGTAAATTTCAATAGGGAAACAGAAAAGTCCCTTAACAATTTTTAAGGAAGCTTTTAAAACAATGATTTGAGGATGTACTATTTAAAGTGAATTGCATCAGATACTGGGTTATTTTGAAACAAAAAATGTCTGAATAACAGTGACCTGCTTTTTGTGTGTTCAGGCTTGCTATTGCACACTAGGAAATTCAGAAACTATTTGTAAGGGAGCACATAATCAGGAATTCAAGGCTGTGGGGTTCGAGAGCTGCAATTCCCACTCATTTAACCACGAGTGCAGGATATATTGGGTCCCTGCAGACTCTAGACACACCTTGCTTGTACTCCTTATTGCTCCTGTGTGTCAGCTCTGAAGGGCTTCTCCTGTGATCTGGAAATAAAGAAAGGTCAGTTAAAACAAATACCATAAAAGGACACGATAGAATTTTTCAAATTTTAGAGACATTATCTATCTTCAAATCCCCTCACTAGACCTGCATTAAAATAATGATAGCAACCCAAATATAGAACATTTGAACTGTCCTTTTCCAGGCCAGATGTGCTATGTTATGTAATGCCATTTTAGGGTGATTGCTGGAGCTTGGAGTAAAAGGAAAATGAACATACTGTAGATACAGTTCCAAAGAGCAAACGTCATAAAAAATGTAATAAAACTCAAGGCTTTGAACAAAAAATTTTAGGAAACGCAAGTTCTACACAGAGCCTTACCTACATACAGGCTGAACTCTCCGGCAAGGTACAGTCCAGCCACAGGCCCCAGAGATTACGGTAAGACGAGAGCCCAAATACACATCCCTACACCAGCACACTTTACCCAGATACAAAAGCCTTGTAACTCTTAAGAGCTTATTCCTCCAGGCACGGCACATTTCTAAGTTAAATGCACCACAGCAGAAATTTTCTCCATATGCTTTTCAAAACCCTATTAAATAAAAACCATCCAAGCAAGTAGTTGTTGATACGTATGTGCAACAGGCTTCCCAGAAATTCTTTGTAAATAGAGCATCAATGTTTTCCACTGTTCGCAGGGAGGAAATCTGCTGAGTTCAGACTGCTGTAATCAAATCCACATTGCAAAGTCACAAATAGAGAAACAAAGGACAATCACTGTCCATTTTTTGCACTGCGGATGCATTAATCAGACTCCATTTTCTTCACTGCTTCAGATTGCGTTCTCAGGCTGCCAGCCTCCTGCCTCCGTTGGTTACGTAGCTGTCCCCTCCGTCACTGCAGCCGGAGCTGGGACAGCACACTCGCCACTTGAAGCATTTCACGGTTGTGATCCCAAGCAGAAGACCAACGTCTACACAAAGCATTGGGGAGGCAGATATACCAGGTGAAAGACTTGGAGCATCTACATGAAGTGTCTGAACACGTATAGGGAGCATACCACAAGAGTCACCGAGCTCAGTTGAATCGGGGAGCATTTCTTCTCTTTCAAATCTCTTTTCGCTGTGAAGAAAATTTTCTTCCTTTTCAGGCATTCTGTAGCAAGAGCAAAAATAGGAACCCAGTTATGCCTGGCCTCTCTGCAGGGAGGTGAGAGCAGGCGAGGACAGAGGGTGCTGTGCTGTGGTTGCGCCTAGGGCACAACCTGCACAGGAACTCACTGTCCCCAACGAGAAACGTGACCTTTAGCGACTGACTTACCCTCGGGGGGGGGATGGCAGAGCAGCCCCACTCTGCAAGAGCAGCAGGGGAGGCTGTATCTGAGCTCTGCTCCCTGAAGGGCTAAGCCTTGGGGTGTTTATATTTTAGGCACCTTTTACCTTCACCTCGTAGACTCATGATGCAAGAGAGGATAAATTGTCTCTCCCAGGGCTGTTTAAGAGAAACCTGCTTCCCTCTGGGAGAGGGACTCAGCAGTAAGTGGGCAGCATTTGTAGGCTATTAAAGTACCCCCACGGCTTCAGACTCTTTGTAAGGCTGACTAAGGGGTAGGAATAGGCAGGAACAGGCAGGTCGTTCGGGCACAGCAGATACCGGTAATCTCCCAGCTCTTTTTGCCATACGCTCCATCTCTAGACCCAGCTAACTAGGCTGTCTGTGCCCGGTCTGAGATCTCTGACTGGGCTCTGGGAAGGCTGGTGTGCCTGCACAGTTCTCAAGCGTTGTTCAGAAAAGCCAGTGTGGGTTTTCAAATCCATTTAATTCTGCAAATGTGTTTCATTGCTACGGTATTTCTAGATCTGTGCCCCTTTTTTTCCTTTAGCATCAATAACATCAATAAGAGACTTAAAGAGAGCAATCATATCTCCCCTCTGGCTTTATTTAGCAGGCTTTTTTAGTCTCATAAGGCAGCTTACTCATAAAATAAACTGCTTAACCTTGTAGTCTTCCTCTGCACCTATTCCAATATGACTTTGTATTTTCTGAATGTAAGCGACCCAGTTATTCAAAAGATGTGAGGAGAGGTGTCACCAATGCCTTGGACAAGGGCCTGAATTCTTCCTATGCTCCACCCACTCTTTTTTGTATCCTGTGATCATGTTTTGCATCCTATGATGATATTTGTCATTTCTCAGGACCGCACTGACTTGTAGGCTGTGCTAATCCTGTGATCAACCAGTACGTTCGTGCTTATCTCCCTCCTCTGTTGTTTCCATTTCATTCTTGTTGTTAGTTGAAACTCTTGATCTCACATCTTCTACCTTTAAGTTCCAGCTCATTTCTATTACCTCACTCCCCCTTTCTGACTCTGAAAAAAATGCGCTATATTGATGATGCCACGTTATCCTCATTCTTATCTATTCATTTTCTTCAAGGCACTGGTATTTTATGTAAAATAATAAAGTAAAACGCTAAGTAGGAGAATCAGGAGGCCTTGCTCTTTTTTGAGTTGCATCAATTCAGATAATCTTAGACAGCGTGTGCCTGCCTGCTGCACCAGGGCTGGTAGCTTGTGGAAAGCCAGTGTTGCAGTAGCTGGCAACACACACGGAGTCTGCAGCTCACAGGGAATCACTGTAGGGTTTTTATGCAGTTGATTAAATCATATTGTGCACAGTCACAAAAAATGGAGCTTCACAATATATGTAATGATGTGCTTTGTTCTAATCTTTGCCTGCATAATATCAGAGGAACATCTCTTTCTAGATAAAATAAATGTAAATGAATATAACCAAGCCTGACAAAGTTATCAGACTTTCCAATTGCTGGAGGTAAGCTGAGAGAATATAACTTCCCCGTCCTGTTCCCAATAAAATATTTTAAAAACTCACAGGTGGAGGATTTGCTGCTTTAGGGGGCCAGTACCGCAGGTCTCCGAGTGGTCATGCAGCAGAAACAGCAGTGATCCGCGTGTCTCGCAAAGGTGGGTTTGGCGAAGTGGTAGAGATTTTATAGTAGCTGAAATACAAATAAAGGAGAAAGGCAAATGTCTGAGGATGAGTCAGCCAAGAGGTGAATGCATTTACTCGTAAGTGGGCTGTTTTGTAGATCACACCGAGACTTAGAAACCAAGATAAGGCTGCAGAGTCTGTGCTTGAACTTTTTAGAAATCTTTGATTAATTGCTAGAGGATGACATCTAAAATGTCCCTGCTCCTTTTCTTCTTTCTTTTATTCAGCTCCTATTTCTTTAGCTTTCTGTTCTCTTGCCTTTTTCCTTTTTCTCTTTAGTTTTTTTGTCTAATTAAATATAAATAAAAAGGACTGCATGTTCTGTGCTGTCACTTACAATACATAACTTCTCACCAGCAATCCCGGATTCAGTAGTGATTTTAACTGACAGTTTGTAATTAAAGACAGAAGGATTAGAAGTTTCAACTGCGTATCTGCATTTCTTGTCTTCTGGGTGGTTTTTGCAAACTTAACAGTGTGTAAATTAGGACTTTTTTACGTGTGTACACGTATAAATATTTCTGCTTTTATACCTGATCAGATTGGTATTATTCAGGTCGCCTCTAGTCAAGAAAGCCATGCTGGTATAGCAATATCAGCTAGGGGAGTGATTGGAGTTGGGTTTTTTTTTTCCTTTCTGAGTGGGGAAAATCTGAGTCTAATGTGCAGTGAAACTAGAAGAATCCCCACAAGGACATAACAAAAATTCATGCTTTTTGTGGGAGAGATTATTTTCCTTTGGGTAAAGCTCTACAGGTAAGATTAATCTTTTTTTTTTTCTTTTTTTTTCCCCCCTTTCCAATCGTCTGTACAGTTCTTCTACATGAGGCAGGGCTGCCAGCATGGCTGCGGCAGCGCAGCTCTGTCGGCAAACTTCCTCCCGGAGCCAGCGACGACACTTCTCCGGTGCAGGGCTGCCACGGCGGGACCCTCGGTGCCAGCCGGCTCCTTCCTCCGCCGCGCAGGCTGGGGGCGGTGGGTCAGCCGGGGGTGAGAGAGGAGTGGCAGGAGCCGGCCCTCCGTGCC
>NW_009192314.1:542-868 GCF_000690835.1 Fulmarus glacialis | reverse complement strand
ACTGCGGTCCCACTGTGGGGAGACACCCTGGGGTGCCCACATGTCCCCCACTGCCAGAGCCCCACGGTGGGGACACGCTGCGTGCCATGTGTGTCCCCCATCACCACCCTGCCAGGGGGGCACCCTGGATGCCACGTGTCCCCCTGTGCTGCCACGACCCTGCCAGGGACACCCCAGGTACTGTGTACCTCCCACTGCTGGGTAGACACCCCAGGTGCCACGTGGTCCCCAATGACACCACGGTGCCAGGGGGACACCCCGAGTGCCACATGCCCCCCTGTGCCACCACCACCATGCCAGGAGGACACCCTGGGTGCCACCTAGCC
>NW_009192314.1:0-308 GCF_000690835.1 Fulmarus glacialis | reverse complement strand
ACCCCCCGGCTGCCACATGTCCCCTGGCGCACTTACGGCGAAGAGGCTGGTCCGGCGCTTGGCCCCGCGGTGCAGGGAGCTGGGGGTGCCCAGGGGGGCCGGGGTCTCGCTCCGCAGCTCCCGGTGGCTGACGTTGGGGGTAGACGGCAGCGAGGACGAGTAGTCGCTGGTGTGGCCACCATTGCTGGTCTGGATGGGACATGGGGTCAGCCCCAGCGCCCCATGGCCGGAGGGACGGGCGATGTGGGGGCAGGGGGTACCTGGCCGGGGTGGATGCCCCCGACGGGGGTGGATGCGGCCGAGTGGCT
>NW_009192313.1:0-2005 GCF_000690835.1 Fulmarus glacialis | reverse complement strand
CCCTGGGCGGGGGCGGAGCCTCCCCTCACAGGAGGCGGGAGATCCCCTCACAGGACGGAGGTGCTAGGTGGTCGTGGCGAGATCGCCCGCGGGTTTTTCTGAGCTGTGTTACCCTCATCCTACGGTTTTGGATTTTTTTTTTTAATGTGTATACATATATACACACACATACTTAAACTTAGGGTTCTCCTGCCTACCAGGAGATAGTAACTGTTCTTTGCAATGTCTTCCCACCCACCTCCAATCTAAAGCTTTAATATGGCTGATTTTTTTTAAGTTCTCTTTAATTTGGCATCTCTGAAATAATATCACTTAGTAGACTAGGGGAAAAAAAAAAGTAGGAGGAAGCTCTGTAAGTGTTTTTTGAAAAATCCTTAATGTTCCCTCGTTAATGCCATTTGTAAAACCCAGAGATAATCCCAAGTGACATCGTATGACATCCTTCAGCTTGGGACAGCACTGCTTCTACGGCGACCTCCATCAGGCGGCTGCAAATCGTGTGTTATGAGTAATAACTGTAATTTCCTTTACGTATGTTGGACCTGTGTATTTCACACGCTTTGCCCGTAATGGCGGGAGTTGTGGTAGTTCACACAGGTGGTTTCTGCACGCTTGCAATAGGCGGTAGCTACGTGTTTTGCTGCCCTCAGTATCTCGCTACTGCACGTATTTGCTCGTTTATGATGCCGAGTATTGACAAAAACGTGTCCTGTATTTCAAAAGCACCATCTGCTGATGAATGTGCCGGGTACTAACTGATACCTTAAAACGCACAGGGCCCTCGAGGGTTTCTCCAAAGATAAAATAGGAAAAATAAACTCAAAAATAAACCATAGTAAAAAAGCTTAAATACCAAAGGGCATTAATCGCAGTCTGTGTTCCGCATGGGGAGACAAATCAGGCAGAAAGACGGCGCAAGCACACGGACACCACGGCGCTGCCAGCCTGCGTGCTGCGGACCATGCGTCCTTCACGCGATGGGACTGCCTGGTGAGTCTGGGATTGACCTGAAAAACATTTTATTTGAAAGATAAATTTAGCATGCAAAACAGTCACCAAGAGTTTACTGCAAATCTGCTTTTTGAGTTGATCTTCCGCTGGATGCTGCTTGGAAATCTTTCTGTGCGCTGCTGTAAGGCTCTGGGAATTAGCGTGGGATCATATGTTATCCGCATGTCTCTTAACCACAGATTCATGCTGGTTTAATTTAAAGCTTTATTATAGGGTGCCTGTTTTTCTGAAGGACAAACTGAAAACAAATAATTTCTGATGTCATAGGTCAGGACGATGGTGTGGGTTATAGAAATATTTTCCGCTTAACTGTGTGGCTGTTAATGCTTGGCTTTGTCCCCTAGTTACAATTCTTGATTATTATTGGTTGCCTTTAAAAAAAAAATTTGATTAGGCAGTTCTTGTTCTTAGTGTGCATAATTAACTAAATAGTTTACCTTGTTTTGATTTTTCTAGCTTTTAATTTTTAAATTCCTTATTTAGCAGCAACATTTTCAGCAAAACTGTACATAGGCAACAAGCTAGCATGGGAAATTACAATAAGCATGTATACGAAGAATTTAATTGGTAGACATTTGAGACAAATACCTGTTTTGAAACCAGTATTTGAACCAAATACAGTTCACACTGGATGTGAAGACCTGGTGTATGCCAAAGCAATGTATTCTTCTAATGTCACCATCTGACAAGGAAGGAGATTGCTTTAGGAAACGCGAAATATATTGAACTGTGCGGGAGGGGAGGCACAGCCAGCTGGTTGTGCCCCAAGGGGACAGACAGCGCTGGTCGCTGCCGTGTCACAGGACCACGGAACCGTGGAGGCGGGAAGGCGCCTCAGCAGACCGCCTCAACCCCCGGCTCGGGCAGGGTCAGGGGAGCCGGCTGCTCCCGCCGGGTGTCGAGTATCTCCACAGATGAGACTGCACAGCCTCTCCGGGCACCCTGTTCCAGCGTTTGGTTTCAAGGCAAGGGCCTCGGCAACCCACTCCGAACC
>NW_009192312.1:1926-2538 GCF_000690835.1 Fulmarus glacialis | reverse complement strand
CCCGGGGGGAAGCAGCTCTCACCGGGATGGAGAGATTTCCCACTCCCCCAGCCCGGGAAGGGCACATGCAGCACAGCCCATGGGGAGCACCGAGTGGGTGCCACCAATGTCTCTGTCCCATATCAGGTCCCCCATCCCACCAGCAGCTGCTCCGGCTCCTGGGGCCATGGCCATGCCAACTCCAAACTCTTCCACCAGCCTCCGTGGCCTCGGGCATCTCTCCGCTGGCACCCTGGGACCTCTCTTTTGCTGTGCCCAGGGACCAAGCAGGGCCACAGGAGGGGCAACAGGAGCCCCCGTGCCGATAAAAGCCATGGGGGGCAAATGGAGAGGACTTGTGGGGAAAAGACCTCCTTTGTGCGCAACTCAAAGGGCTCCAGGTTTCATCACCCATCTCTGCGCTGCCAGCGCCGGTTTACAGGTGGAGGAAGCCACATCTAAGTGGTTTGCTCCAAAACCACAATTCAAACAAGACTGAAGTGGGGAGCAGCTGCCCCAGCCCCACGGCCCCGGGAAGGTCCCCCCCATCCTGCCCTTACCCCTGCCCGGCTGCACCTCACCTGCCACCGACGGAGAAGTCGGAGATGGCGTAGTAGTACGACTGCAGGCCCC
>NW_009192312.1:315-1868 GCF_000690835.1 Fulmarus glacialis | reverse complement strand
TAGTAGTACGCCTGCAGCCCCTTGGGTTCCTTGAAGATGTCATCCCCAAACGTGTTGAGGCGGTTCAAGGAGATGAGCAGGTCGGTGACGGTCACCCACTCCTGCAGGGGACATGGGGAAGGTGTCACGGCAAGGGGTCACCTTGCTCCTCACCCTGACCGGGATGCATCCTGCACCTTTTCCTATGAGGGTGCAGGGCATCACAGGTGCTTTTACTCTGGGTGGCTGCATTAGTGCACCCGGTCCTTGGGGACCATGCACCCACCCCGCTCCCGCCCTGACAGCACCTGCAGCGCGGGGCTCCCATCGAAATTGTAGGCGCTGGGCCGTCCCTCGAGGGTGGAGAAGGCCACGTTGCCCCCGCTCAGTGGGGAGATGTCGCTGAATTCGTCGGTGCAGAAGGCCACTTGCTCGTCCTCCCCCGGCTGCAGGTAATGCCGCTGCCGCTTCCCGTAGGTCTTCTCGCAGGACGCGCTGTAGTACTGGAAGGGCACCCAGGGCCCCTCGGCGCGGCTGCGCTTGTAGATGGCGAAGCTCTCGGGGCGACTGGTGTGAAACTTCAGCCGCACGTAGGTGATCTCGTAGGCTTTGCCTGGGGACAGACCCACCACGCTGTCACCTGGCTGCCCGATGGGCACCTCAGCCTGTGCCAGGGCCAAAACTGTCCCGGCTGCCGGCATCCCCCCGCTCCCACTGTGGGCACCGTCCCCCTCTCCCCGCCACAGCTAGAAGAGGAGCGTTTTTGTGCAAAGCAGAAATCACCATCCAACTGCCCTTATCCAGCTCCTCCTTGCTGCAGCCCAAACCCTGTCCAGCCCCAAATCGGCTCTGGCCCCACCGCAGCCGCCCACCCATTGCATGGGTGCACCAGGCGGGTTGCACGGGCAAGGAGCTGCTGCAAAGCCGGGCTCTAACCACCGGCCTAACCAGCGGCCGGGGGAGAAGAGTCAGGCCCACGGCACTGAGCAGCATCCCCGGGGCAGCGGTGGATCCACAGGATCCCCACAGGGATGGGGAGCTGGAAAGGGTCAAGGCTGGTCTCTTCCCAGGCAGCCACGTGCCAGGACCTGGCATCGCTGCCGTCTTTGCCGGGATGAAGACAAAGAGAGGCCATCAATCCCCAGGGTGGCTGGTGCAGCTCTGAAAACACTTGAAAGAATTAGGAAAAAGGAGAAAAGAAAACACTAAAGTGAACATCAGAACTGCTTAATTGCCAGAGATGAAGGACCAGCTCAAAGACTGGATTGCTCCATAACAGCACTGTTCCTGACAGCACAAAACAATTAGCTGCAAGGTTTTGGCTTTATTTGAAAAGATAATGAGTTGGGAATGTTAGAGGGGTTATTCCGGGACTAGGAAAACAAGCCTTTAATTGGGCCCATATGAATACTGTCGCATATGTGCTGTGACTTTGCTGCGGGGGAGCCGAGGCAGCCCGGCTACCAGCGCTGGGAAAAGCAGCTGCCTCCCATCAGGGATACAGGGAGCACCCGGCCAAGCACCCGGGGCAGGACACAGACCCGCTCGCAGCCCACCCCGCGGGGAACCCGGCC
>NW_009192312.1:0-296 GCF_000690835.1 Fulmarus glacialis | reverse complement strand
AAGAAGGGGCTGCAACCGGGTTGTCCCACCGCCACCGCGCTCCCCTGTGCCTCTCCCCAAATTCATCTCCCTCTGGGGCCCCTCCGGGCTGGCGACAGTGGGGGTGCCCCTGCCCTGCACCCCATGGTGGGGGGGACACCCGGCGGGCGCCGGTTCCCAGACAGCACGGTCCCGGGGGGGACGTCTACCAAAACAGCGAGGTCGGGGCTATCGCCTCCCGGAGCAGTTTCCTCTGGGAGAGGAAGGGAGCTCGGCGCTGTGTCAATAAACCGCCCCTGGCCCCACGCGAGGGGAGG
>NW_009192311.1:25829-30546 GCF_000690835.1 Fulmarus glacialis | reverse complement strand
CCCGCCCCGTTTTTTTTTTAACTCAGATAAAACTTCTACTATTGAAAGACTTGCAGTATATAGCTAAAATTTCAAAATTGAGCTAGTAGAAACATGCAAAGAGAAACTTCAATTATAGTAGCAGAAGGTGGCAAGGAAATAAACATAATAATTTAGCAGGACTTAGGATCAGTTCTAGAAATACTGGTGTGAATCATGCTGTTTACTACAATTGCTATTACAGCCAAAGAAATTATGTCCATAAGTCAAATTACATACACGTTTAAATATCTGGAGGATATGGCCATTTGCATACACTACTGGGCTTGACAAGCAGCACAGGTTGCACTGGCTGGAAAGGAATGTTTTATTTTAAGTAAGAAGGCACGCCCAGTCTCAACTCTGTGTCACCTTCAGACAGTGTGTGGCTCATCTTAAAAGTTCAAACCACTACTTCATAAATCATATTATGTTAATTTCAAATGCTTACTGTGATTACTCGTTGTTTGGCAGTCAGTCATGATTTTTGTGTCCATCACAACTGGATTTCCGATACTAAAAAATAACTTCTGTCTTGAAGAAAGAACTTCCTGGCATTCAAATTAAATACAACTGCTTCTTTATTTGGAACCCATACTTCCCTCTGTGGTAGGTAATTTTTCAAGGCCTCGAGCCTAAACTTGGAAAACCACAAAGACACTGACTATGCCCCTTAGACTGGGGGATTTTAACGCTCCTTCAGATGGGAGGTAAGCACTGGTGCCTTGTACAGAGGCAAGATACTGTCCCTCCATAGCTAACCTGGAGTACCTGACTGCAGGCTTGCCTAGCTACCCTCTCTGCCTCCATGTAATCTGTAGAATAAAATCTCTCCAAAATCTCACGTGAGTTCTGAACAGTCAGTGGGCTGCTTCCTAGCTCTGCTTGAGCTCCTGCTGTTGAGCTGGCTGTGCCTGGTCTGACAGAGACAGCGTCATACTGAGATCCCACAGGCATTCATAATACAACTGTTTGCCAAACAAGTGTGTGTGGGATAATGTTTATAAACTTAAAAATAAAACCCAGTGGAATATCCTGCCACCTAAGCTCAGGCATTAGCTCTAACAAGAGATGAGCAGCAATCCAATTGGAATCTGTCAGCACGCCCCATTAATTAGTCAGAGGATTGCTATCAAACATGCAGGCCCTGCACAGGCCAGCCTTCATAAGGAGGTGTGTGTTTATTTGTCTAATATCAGTGTCTGTTTCTTTCAAGATGTTACCTGACTAGGTACATAAATAACATAAGGCAAGAATCTATAACTCTTGTGCAGGTCTTGCTTCTGATAATGATATATTAAAAACATACCAGCTTCCTGATTCTGCAGCTCAACAATGCTATTCAACCAAGCAAGAAGAAATAAAGTAACTAGCTAACTGAACTTTAGGTTTTAAAAAGCTTTTACTGGTTCAGGAGCTAAGGATAATAATATTTAAGCACTTTAAACACTTCTTTTTGAAGTGCAGCTATGCTCTGAGGGGATAAAAGGCTCTAAAACTGATAGCTGAGTTTACTATTTGAATTGTCTTCACAGGAGATTTACTCAATTTACTTGTCTTTTCTCCGCCGCTCCCCCCCCCTCCGCATGCAATGAAAGCTTAAATCATACTCCATTCTTGGTCATTTTTGCAACTTCCTTAGTAATAACTGCTCTTTTGTTGCTATTTAATTAATAATTTTACTGATAAGTTTATAAGCCAGGGTAAAATCCACTTCACTCTCCAAGTTGTCTTGGCTCGGCGAAGAAATAAACAGTAATTAAATGAAGCATCTAGCATCCTGTTGACAAGAAATGAAACAGTAGGTGTGGAAACCGCTGGGAAGTTTGGCTGCCAGATATTGTAATGAACTGAACATTAACATTCTTGGGATTGTCTAAATGTGAACCAAGCACAAATGCTGTCTGGGAAAGGGATCTTCTACATGGAGGAAAAAAAATGAAGCACTTTCTTGGACCTGTCTGCTAAATAACTTTCTAGTACACAGAATTTGTGCTTTACACAAGGGGGAATCTTCCCCAGACTGTGTATTTCCCATGGTTTTTTGCAGATATTAGTTATTTTTACTGTTCTCTATGCAGACTTCTAGCCATCAGTTTTCTGGCAACCTGATTACAATAAAGAGTTCAAGCCTGCAAATGAACACAAACTAGCTGAGTGGCCCCATCCCCTGTGCAGGAGATGTAAAAAGCAACGTTTTCCGAAAGGTAAAATACAAGTTCCTTATAGGCCTTGAGAAGTAAATAGGAGGTATATACTTGCAGCAGGTGAGCCTATCCAGACTCCTCTATCCACAAGAAGCCTTTCATCAAGGAGACAGAAGTGCAGCACTTCCAGGCGCACTGGAGGTGATATGGATGCCTCAGTCTGTCAGTGCCTTGTCCTCTTAGGCTCCAGGGCTGTTTTTGCATTAAAGCTTCATACAGAGATTAGTGGCTGGTCCTGAAATGTAGAGAAACATTTCTGTCATTTTTTCTCTTTGCACAGAGTTTAAGATCATTGCAGTTTTGCACTCATTGTTCAATGGGAGCTTGTTTGATTTCTGGGCGGGAGCTTGATCAAAGGTCCACTGAAATAAACACACCACTTACACTGAGCTTCATGGGCTTGGGAATCAGGCAGTTGATCTTCCTGAAAAATTTCCCAGAAGTAGAGCTGTAAAGAAGTATTTGAATGATGTCATGAAACTTGTTTGGCACATAGGAAGGGCAGGGAGTTCTGGAAAGAAGCTGCAGCTTTACAGAGAAAATGAAGACAAGGACAAGGCAAGGATATGTTTAGGAAGGATGCTTGGACAAAGTGGTTGAGAAAGAAATTGGAAGAAAACATCACAGGCCTATATAGGGATATAGAGATGAAAGGCCCAGATGAGAATCAAGTATTCAAACTGAATGCAAAAAGCAAGAGGAAATAATTGGCAAGGTTCAAATGAAAAACGGCATGGATAGAATAGAAGGAGGGAAGACTTTGAACACCCATAGTAGAGCAACATTATACAACACAAAGGGAAGAAAAAGCAAAGTAGGAAAATCGGTGGCAGCCCAGAAAAAGAAACAGGCTTAGAGCAGAAAGCAACTTGTGGATACAAGACCATGTTGTACCTTTAAAAGTACCTTGCTTATGTGTCTGTGTATAAACGTGTCTAAAGGAGCATAAGGTATTTGGTAGATAAAGGACTACTTTTAATCTGAGAGGAATTAATGCGTTTGCTATATGTGCATGTCCTCTGCAGTAAGAAGTTCATCTTCTCTGTATTGTGCTTGCTGCTAGTGCTTTCTCAACAAAGAGTATATATTGCGCACGCAAGTTTTGGGCTTCTGCTGTAATTGGTATTTCAATGCAGAAACAATTCTGCAATAAGACTAATTTACTGTGGCATGTTTTTTCAAGTTATCTGGCAAACGGTGCTTCTGAAGATGTTTGCACAAGCATTCTGTCACTTTTCCTATTTATTACAAACTTTACAAACTAGGGATTTAAAATTAACAATATTAGGCTATGTGCTTTCTCAGTTGAACTAGAGTAATCTGGATTGATCAGCTCATTTCTCTATTGTCAAGTCAATTTGCCTTCACTTGGCAACCCAAATAAGAACTGAATTTCAAATAGATAATTAGAACTTCATGTTCTATTTAAATACTTGCTTTTGTTGTGCTGGTATGTCATTGCCTGACCACTCATAATTAGAGCTTGTTGAGAGACTTTTAAATGCTGTTATATCAAAACCAAATTTTTCTAGTCAAAACTAAGAGGAAGAGGTCCAAAATAGTGCATAATTTAGTGGCTGCAGTACTTGAGGGAAGGCTTGTATCAGGCAGATCTGAGCCTCCTTCTCGTGTAATGCACGATCCAGTAAGACCCTGATAAGCTTTATAATGATATCCAGCAAGGCCACTCAAAAGGAGATGCTTTATTTAAGGGTAAGCCTTAAAATACAGAGGTCTTATTTGCTTCCGAATCAGTAGTTAAGGCTGCAAGGATGTGCTGGTTGGCTATAAATGAGTATTAATGTTCAAAGACATTTGATACTTTAAAAAAAGAGGGGGCGGGGCAAAGAATTAAAAAAGCAGAAGTGAAACTTCTAACCTATTTAAAAAAGGTGTTAAGATTGTGTTTCCCTCAAAAAAAAAAAAAAAAAAAGACAAACATGCAGCCCTATTCATCTATAACTGTTAAAGCTAAAGCTTAACAGTGGTCACCAGTCCTGCTTAAACACAGGTTGCAGTGATTTGAGTCTCCTGCTTGTGTAAGGTACGCACGTACACAGGAGCATTCTTGTGAATTCTGGATTTCATGCTTTACTTTTTAAGGGCTTAATTTGATGAGTTTCTGAAGGTATAATCATCTTCTTACCCTGTCAAGCTCTATTATTCCATATCCTGTCTTATCTTGTCCCATCTTATATTATTCCATTTCCAATCTTACTTGATACTGAGCTATCAATTTATAATCTTTGTTTAGCCAACAGGTAACAAGAAAAACTAATGGGCGGATAAATCATTGCATCTGACACTGTGAACATATACAGATGAAATAACTTATAAAGATTATTCATATTTCACATTTTTGGTGGAGTATGCAAAAGTGCTGTTGGGTTAGGGCAGGATAGACTTAAAGATCCGAGAGCATTTCCTGGGTGTGAAGAAGAGCTGTGCACATAAGCAGTACTGTGCCAAAAATAAGTTTGAGATGTGAAGAG
>NW_009192311.1:0-25798 GCF_000690835.1 Fulmarus glacialis | reverse complement strand
GGAAAGAGGGGTAGGAAGTGTACTGAAGGTCTGAGCACCAGAAGGAACAAGAGCAGAGATCCTTAGAAAGGTTCTTAAAACTGTGAGCAGTGGTGCCACCAAAGCCTGTTTTCTGATTAGAGTTTTATTTCAAGGTTGTATATATCTCAGTATGGAACTCTGATATTTTGCAAAGGTTAAGCAGAAGCTTTGATAGGAGTTATTGCCTTGCCAGACACTGTTTTTACAAAACCCATAGAAACTTAATAACGCTCTGTCAAATTTGGCTGTAATTGGAAAATAGCTTCAAGACTTCTAAGGGGGAACAGACAGGCTCACACATGTACGTAAGCTTTAAAACAAATATTTTTTGCCTGAATTTTAACGTCAAATGCTTTGGTGATGGTGTCTCTTTCGCTTTTAATGACCAAGTTAGAGAAAAAAACCACTGTCAGTCATTCATCACTGATGTCAATGTAGCTAATTTGTATTCATACAGAACCCATGCCATTAAAGTTCATTCAAATTCAGTGTTACTCCTTTTTCAGACTCTCTTCCAACAGCAACAAAAAACCTCATTTCCTTAATTCTAGGGATGTAATCCTCTTGCTGAGACTGGTCGAAGCAAACTGCAAAATCAAAGAGCTGTCCTAAACCAACAGATCTTAAGAGCAGTAAGAATGAGAGCTGGTGCTGAAAATCTTTTAAGGTATGTGTCATGACTTTCTAGCTCTCTTGCCTGAGCAACTAATTTTTTTTTTTTTTTTTAAATTTTTTAAAAGTCTCTTAGCTATTGCTTTTTCCCAGTCTGCCTAACCGCTCCCCTAACATGCTGCATAAATTACTGCTGGATGCTTTGTGAATCTCCCTGAAGTTTTTTTAATGCTGTAGCTCTATAGAATTATTACCTGCTATAAAGCGCACTTTCAAAGTTGCTGTCTTGTAGCAAATGAGCTGAATGTTAGACTATCTTATGTTGCTCTGTTTGATCAGCTTTATGGCTAGTAATAATGGCAGGTGAACCTTGCTGAATATTGTAATGAGTCCTTTTTACACCTTAAATCAAATAAAGGTATTGGCACTATGCTGTTGCTTTTCCAAGATCCGTTAGATCTGTGCTCTGCAGTGGAAAGGACCATCAGTTGCCTTATTTATTCCATGTAGTTGTGATATAGGAGTAGCAGGGTAGCACACATCTGATTTGAGCTGGGTTACAGTTGCCACCAAATTCTCCTACAGTTTGAGGTAACTGGAAGAGACTTTGCCCTTTATCTATTATATTTTGTCCATCAAATCTTTAAGACAGTTTCTTACGTGGCTGTCCCCATAGGAATAGCCTAATGTTGTCCCTGTCTTGAGGCTATTATTACATCCTGTGATTAAGTGCTTAGCAACAGTCCTGTAGCTTTCCAACAATCCATCCCTCTGTTACACAGAAGTGAAAATTTCCCCAATACTCATCTGCAGTAGTCTCCTATAGTGTCTGTTTCTCTGCAACTAGAGGAACAATGGGTCTCCGAGAACAAAATAGTCAATATACTTCCCTTAGAGAAGTGAAAATGCTTGGATAAATTCACTTTTCTTAAACTTGCCATTAATTGATAGATTGCCCTTTGCCTGTCACCTGCCTTTACCTCCACTCTTGGCAAGAGAGGTGATAAGTTCAAAGCTTACATAGTTTTAGCCTCTGTGGCTGACTACATTTTGCTTTGTTTTCTGGTAATTGACTTAAGGAGTAAGACTTAGGGTCTTTTGCTACCTTTTGAATGCATAGCAAAATTCTTATATCTGCTTTTGAAACTGAACTCTGTTCATTCAGCAGATGTTTCTGCATGCCAACTCAGGAGTGTTTTGGAAAGACTAAAAAGACAAGTAATATCTAATGTGAACACTGGTTACTCTAACATTCAACCTAAAGATGTCCTAAAGTTTGGCTCCTGATACAAATATTAACTGCGGAAATACCGAAGTTGCTATTGACAAGAGTGGGAACTAAGCCTATTTGAAGAGTAGAGGATCAGTCTTATTTCTAAGTTACTGAAAATCTAAAATGAATTTGCACCTGTTAGACTATTAAAACTTGCTAGCTCTTTGAAAGAAGCAATTTTAAAAGTAACCTGACCACTAGATAGTTCACATGACTAGATGTATTTACAGTCTCCTAAGGAAAAACATAAATAAATGAGCTTTATGTTTTCAGATTCTATTTGCAAGTTCTAAAAGAAGCAAACCAATTGCTGTCCACAAGGAGCCTCCTGCAATAGGACTTGAGAAAAAACTGGAAATGCGGGTTTCCTTACTTCTGGCTGAAATTAAATGCTAGGCTTGAAACAAATGATCCATACAGTGCAAAGACTTCTGTTTTTAGAACTTCTGAAAGTCACCCTCTCCTTTTCATTGTCTTTTGTTCTGGAAGTTCTGAGTTAAAACTGAATTCAGAGTAGAGTTATGTGGATCTCAAGGATATCACATTGCCCCTGTTGCCGTCTTTTGCTGTTTGTCATCACAAAGTATGTCTACAGTGCAACAACATGAAAAGGTAATCAAATTAACTCTAAATTGGCATGGACATTGAGAGCAAAATAGCCATATTAGAGAAGTTCACCTGGATGGACCGTTGGGATTTCTGAGAAAGATATCCTGTGGAGTATGGTGACCTAGACCAAACATGGAGCCTAATAACATCGTAATTAAATTGCTGCTAGCATCAAAGTTTGCCCATAACCGGTGGTGGTGCTGCCTTTATCAAGAAAGATCCACTCCACCCTATATTTGTGTCCAGTTTGGCTTATACAGGCAGCAGATGTGAACATTGCTTAATCTAAGCAATCTCAGGTATTCAATAAAGTACAGCATAGAAATTTCACGGATAACACATATTTATAATATGAAGTACAAGCTTAGAATTTTAGCCTTGGAATAACTAGTTCTTCACCAAGCTGCTTCACAAAACTACAGGATTGTTCCAAGGGGAGCCTAGATGTATAAGAGAGTTGTTCATAAATATTTATGAGGGTGAATTTTATCTCAAAATGAAGGTAAATGCAAATGCTGCAAACTTAAAGTAAGTTTGTTATTGTCTAATGGTTTGGACTCTCTAATATAGGGGTACAGTATCTTAAGCCTGGATATGGATCAAGGCCTTTTATCTTAAACTCATACCTCTGGTTATAGGTAACAGTTTAAGTCTCTTGAAAACAGTAATACTGTATGGAGAATCAGGTTAGAAATAGTGATATAATATCTTGAAATACACAAATAAGAAATCACACAGAAATGTTCTGGGGGGCTAAATACTAACATCTACTGTGCTAGCAGTTCAAAATGTTGTCATGTAAATATATAAATGGCAAAGGAAACAAGCAAACAAAAAAATCCTATTTGCATCTGACAAAAAAAAAAATACAGAGAAAATTGTATTGTATTAAAAAGAAATACCTGTCTACCTGTATATTTGGTTGTAAAACATTCTGTAGTAACAGTTTTATGGGACAGTTGTTTTCTTTTATTCTTAAGATCAGAAGTCTCAACAGATCATGATTCAATTTATAAAGTGGGGAAGTCTCTTTTGAAAAAATATCTCCTGACTCCCCCACCTCCATCGTCATATCTTCTTCTAGGAAAAGATCACATAATCCAAAAATAGGATAGTGATTCTCTTTAAGATGCTTTAGTTTTGTTGATTAATGTATCTGAAAATAAGCCTGACCCTTAATCACAGAAAAAAAATTTCGCACATAGCAAACCTTCTATGTGTCTGCATGCTGTTATCTGGAAACTATCCCAGACTCACTCTTGACAGAAAAACCTAATAAATTCTGAAACATGAGGTCTTGTATCATCTCTTAAGGAAATAAAAAAAAAAAAAAAAAATCTTAAAAATGCTGAGAATGCTAGCAAGGGGGTCAACCAAGCTTATGTACAAAACCTTTTCCTCAGCAATAAAAAAATTTTATGTCTCTTTCTTTCTGCAGAGCAACCACCAACAACAAAGTACGAGAGCAGGTACTACTGGAACTGAGTTTTGTAAACTCAGACCTGCAGATCTTAAAGGAGGAATTGGAAGGACTTAATATCTCAGTGGAAGTTTATCAAAATACAGAGTAAGTATAAAACTAAGTTACTCAATTATTAACAAATCTTCTGTTTACCATTGAAAACAAAATTGTTTCTAGGTGAATGTGAATGCTGGACAATAATTACGTGAAAGAACAGAGAGCTTGATAGGAAGAGAACATATTTAATGGTAGGTTTGTTGACTAAGGGTTAGTCTGCATATTTGTCTTTCACTTGGGAAAGGTATGTACCACTAATCCTTAGATATGGAGTTCCTTCGTGGAGGAGAGTATTGCGAGAATTGAAAGCTCTTGGGGCTTTATGGGGAGACATGTGGCACCTAGCAGAATTTCCAGTATTAGAATGGCTAATTGGTTCAGTGCATTCTGGAGTGAGCAAACTTAGTGATATAGTATCTATTCTCAAATGCAGTGCATACAACAGTCCTCTTTTTAGCTGGAGGATAGAAGTCCAACACTGATTTGGAGCTCAGAGCAGACTTGAGGTAATCTTTAAGGAGTGCACTTCAGTGATAGAAATCCATAAATTAGCTGGCTAAAACAGATAAATTTTTAGTAGATGAAGTTGGAATTGTTCCAAGATATTTTTCCAACTTTAAAGAGCACACTAAACTTCAACTTACAGTGGATTCCTCAAAGAGAAAACTTCGAAGTTAAAGATCATTCATTGCCTGATTTCTGTAACAGTTAGATGTCTTGTTGCTCCTAAAACTAAACGTTTACTATTTGATTAACATTAGCAGCACAAGACACAAATTGAAGCGCTTCATATGAGGGGGGTATAATTTTGGGTCCCTCTTAGCACTATTCTCAGTTAGGTGTTAACTTCCAGGTGGACTACAAGGAATTCTTAATATAGAGGGACCAAGCACATTTCCAGTGGGGTATCTTTCAACTGAATGCTGATGCAAAATATCTATGTTTCATTTTTCTCAAAAAGAAACTGGTGCTAAAGTTCCTGCCCTCCACCTCCATGTCAAACTTTGACAACTATTTGATGCAAAAATGTTTTTCATTCAAGATTTTACCAGTCTTTATAGATGCATGCAAACATAGAAAGCAGTATGAAAGTTACGGCTGTGGGAATGAGAGCAAGACTCCAGAAGTACTATTCCTTCTTCTAGCTAAAGAATATTTGAAATATTTGGATTCTCAATGAAGGGTGAGCAGTAGGTTAGGCCCAAGGCAGGTAGAAGCCTTGTGGCTGGACAGTAGTATGCTTTTTATTCTCTCCTGATCCTGCTTCCCCAATCTGTTTTGAATGGTGTTTTACCTTTCTGATGCTGTTCATTCTAAGCTCTAAATGCTTTTTATGTTCCCTCAGCTAAAATAATTCACTCCCTCTGTAACTGCTCTCCAGCCTTTCATAGCAAATAGCTATTAATAGTTGCTCTCTGAATCTATTGTGCACATAGTCATCAACATGAGGTCGCACCCACATTACTAGGTTACACTATATTGTGTTACACCAATCTGAAGGGTTGGCCTTCCTAGTACTTGTACACATCTCAGCTGGATTGAGAAGCATGACGCTATTTCTACTCAGTTCTGGAAATCCAGGATCACCTCCCTAACTGTTCAATGCCCCCATGATGTTGACTTCATGGGTGTGGCACTTCAGAAACTTAAAAAATAGAATTTCAGTTCCTTTGAATGACACATGCTGGTGTCTACAGGGACTGCGGGTAGTACTAGAATTCATTAAATCAGTAAGTTAGGATTTCTTTTGCATGTGTCTCACTTCCTTTTGGGGAAAGTCTTGATATAATCTGTTGTAAAAGTGGTGTGGTTTCTTCTAAAAGCCTCATCAGAAATCAGATCATTTGCACTACCTGCAGTGGTGTTTTGGCTCTGTATCCTGGAAGTCCTTTTCAAGCTAGCAGAGCCACTTTCTGGATCGTGCCAACCAGTTTAAGGACTCCTCCTCTGCTGAGGAAGCTGCACTCCTACTCCCACCTTCCTGAGATGGAATTTTCACCAGTAAGAAAGTGATTTTGCTGGCTTTGCTGATAAGACTATGAATGAATCACACCCGTGGGATTCTGTAGTTGGTAATGGAATGCTCTAAACAATGATTAGACAGTCAATCTGTTTTCAGGAAAAAGGAAAATATCAGATAAACCTTAAAATTGCCCAATACTGATCCGTTAAACCTGCTCAACAAACTATGTACCTGGAAGCAATTCTGATCTTTCTTTTTTATAACTGGGTAATATGCTTAGTGGAAGAGCAGTATATGGAGTTTTTGAGGGATAAATGGTGCCCTTTAATTCATAATAGTCTTATTAGCTAGTGTTGTTTACTAATATGATCTGGGTTTAAGTCTGTGATACACATGTGTATTCTCTTGAGGATCAGTTTTTTTAAGTCACAGTTCTCATCCTTATTGCCCTTTGATATTTTAGAGGTTAACACCTAGCATTGTGTACAAAGTAAGTAGTTCTCAGACTTCCTAGTCTTAGACCTTTCACTGTTAAAGTTGGTACTTTGGCCCTGCTTTTCCCTGTGTCAGACACAAATCACTTCTACATATGAAACCATTGGTAGCATGTAAAATACTGATCATAACTATTGATGATTACCATAGCTTTTACCATGGCAGATCTAGCAGCTGTGGAGCTGTTTTCTGTCCATATAACTTGTTCAGGTGTATAATGGTTGAGCTAAGTTGCGGTGAGCCAGCCTTTGAGAGTCCCCTTTTCTTTCCTTGAAGGAAAAATAGGCTCAAATGAAAAAAAAGAAGAAAGAAAGAAAAAAAAAAAAGCACAGGCAAGTAGCTTTCCTCACTCTCTTCTTGAGGAGTCACAGGCCTTTAAGCAGACTTTCTTGGGCAGGAAGGAACTGTTATAAACTATGTACCTTTTACCTGAACACCCATCAGCATACTAATTTTCTGTCATCAAATGAAACAAAAGTAATTATCTTATCAACAGACAAACAGAAAACAAATATTTCTGAATCTTTTTGTTTTTTCCATAGAAAGACTTTCAGCATTCCCATGGTACCTCTTGGCCTGAAGGAAACCAAAGAAGTAGACTTTACACTCCCCCTCAAGGTAAATTTCAGAGACACATTTCAGAATGAATAGTTAACAGAAATAACTTCCATTTCAGATTTGTTTAAAGAAGCAGAAGTAATTTATGTACAAATTATTTTTTGTTTCATTTGCCCTAAAACTGAGGTCACAATATGTTTAAAAATTAACCACCAATTATGTGGGTCGTTGCTAGTATCTAACTAGGACAAGGAGTCAGAAGGTGTAATAAGAAATCCCACTTCAGCGACAGTAGAGTTAAACCAAAGAGAATAAAAATTCCTTCTACAGTTTTTGGTTCCAATAAGACTATTGATTACCACTCTTAAGTGTGAAAGGAAGTAGTAATGAAGGTTTTAGCATAACGCAGTGATACTCCAACTTGCACTAACCAAGCTGGCTCAGTTGGGAAGCAGTGTTACAGCATTAACACTGCTTATTTGTTAGCTAATATACTTTGCTGGCTATTTGAGCCACCTTCTGTATTTTTTTGGACTACTATGTATTGTGCAATGTAGTTTTTACCTCATGGTAAACCATCTTATATCACCGTAGCATTTGTCTCTGCTTTTACTTCTGTAGGTTAATCTCCATGGTCAGATTATGGTACCACTTTATGCCATTGCAGCTTTGTTAATTTAAGTGGAATTGCACTAATATAGCTGACAAGAATTTGGCAGTCTCTTTCTGTTAACAAGTTTTTATGGTCACTCAATTCCCCTGTTATTTTAGCTAACAGGGTTCATTTGTCCCTTTCAAAACCACTAAGTGTTGTTGTTTTAAAACCCAATGGAGTTGATGTAATAGGTGTTTGGTTCCTTTACACCAGACTGAAATTTCTTGTCTCAGATATCAAATCGAATTATTAGTTCTATTGTCTTTTTGTAGTCTCACTGCTATATGTTACTATACTAATGACTGGAAGAGAGTAGACAACATGCAAATCGCAGCTGAATCAATTTTGTACTGTTTGCAACTGCAGAAAAAAGTTAATCAATAGTTTAGGTTAATTTTAGATGTTCAAACTTTTTACTTTTTTTTTTTTAGGACTTTATTCTGGAACATTATAGTGAAGACAGTTCTGAGTATGAAGACGAAATAGCAGATCTCATGGATCTGAGACAAGTGAGTTCAAGTATAGCATACCATGAGATCTTTTAATCAACAGTTTTAAATAACAACATTTGTATGGAATCAGAAGATGCCACCATTACTTATAACTTACCATATTCTTATTGACTTCATTTCTGAGATATGGAACGTGAATCTCCATTGTCCAAGAGCTTTACAATCTGAGTAAAGAACAAGTGAAGAAAAGGATGAAGTTATGCGAAGTGATTGAGCTATTGAAACGACTTTGTAAATCTTGTAAATCTAAGATTTGTCTTATTTACTTTTTTTACTTTAAAGTATTTTAAATGTAGCAGGAAGAGTGTTGAAGTGAATGCCTCTGGCAAAAGATTGTAGTAGAAGGTGGTTATTTCTAACTATTGTTTGTTTCCTGTATTATACTAGAAACATAACCTTTCTTTGCAGCTTTCATAAAATACCTACAATCTTTATTTAATTAACTCTGAGACCTGCCAAACAGATCCTCTTTGCTTCCTTAAAGGTTACGTGCTACTTCTCTGCAGCTGAAAAAACTCGTATTTAGAATGCATCCATATGGCCTTAAGCTTACTGTTCTCAGATTCCACACATTTGCATGATATGCAGAAGTCCAAAGGAAGCAGAGCTTTATCCTTGGTGTTTCAGTATTCATGCTATAACTCAACTTTATTTTATCTATTGTATTTCAAGGCCTGCCGCACTCCTAGCCGAGATGAAGCTGGCATTGAGATGTTGATAAGCTATTTCCTTCAACTTGGTTATGTAGAAAACAGATTTTTCCCACCCACCAGGCACATGGGAGTTTTATTTACATGGTAAGTGTGTAGTTCATGTTTGTCTTTTTGTCTTTTTTTTTCAGAACACTGTTAATCATTAACTGTCTTCTATTTAAATTGAAGCATGTCAGTGTGTTTCTCCTCCCCACTCCCTGCAGTGTGTGTTGTCAAATTTTTTTTGTGTGTTAAAAGTAAACCTGAATACAATACACCCTTCTCCTGCTTAGAGTGAAGCCATTGGCTAGATTATGATTTGGGCTACAGGTTATCACAAGGGAAAAAGAGAGAAAATAATCTTCATTTTGGACAACTGCAGATGTCTCCTGGACTCTGAACCTTGGTGCACAAAGCAGATGGGGAATGGGTCAGACCTTAATTCCTCTCCTTCAATTTGTTAAGAAGAGCATTTGGGCCAGAAGAGAGGAAAGGAGCGACTTAATTTGTTATAGTGGTTTACTACATCTATGAGCAAAGTTTGACTCTGAATTCAGAATTTTTATTCTTATGATGAAAAATGTTGACTACCGTGCAGCCAAGAGGAACTGTTAAATTTCTAGTCATAACTGCAAGAAGAAACTTTAAAATACAAGCTATAGAGGATCTGACCATGCCAATAGTTGATCTTTGGCAACATCTAAGTACGAGAACATAGCAGCACACATGGATACTTCCCCAGTATACTCTCAGCCTCTGTGATGTTTTATAGGCACTTTTGAGTTAGATATAATATGCTTACGGAGATGCTGCTGTAAAACCTGCTGAAAACTAAGCCTCAAATAAAGCCGTTCTCTGGCTTGCAGCACTTAGATTGTCCTTGCAGTACATAATGGTATTTCTATTCACTTCATTTTCACTGTAGCAGAACAATTACTAAGAATTCCACTGCTCTTTTGGAAAAACAGAATGAAAATATCTGTTCTTTCAATGAACTCTGCTAATCTTAACACTTCTTCTAATATTTGTTTCCCAAGGTATGATTCCTTCACAGGTGTCCCTGTGTGTCAGCAAAATCTGTTGCTTGAAAAAGCTAGTATTTTATTCAACATTGGAGCCCTCTACACCCAGATTGGAACAAGATGCAATCGTCAGACCCAGGCTGGACTTGAAAATGCTGTTGATGCTTTTCAGAGAGCTGCAGGTACAAAATTTTAAAATATTGGGAAGGTCTTTATGCAAATGTTCCTAATCTCATCCTGACATCCTGCAGCTCTCTGCATTTCCCACTGACTTCATTACACAAAAAAGGAGTAGGAGGGAAGTTCAAGAAGCCTAGTGAAGAGCTGAGTTGAAGCTTTAATTCAAAACCTGGAACTGTAGTCTGAACATGCAGATAAAGACAGTGAATACTGTGGTTAACGATTAATGAACTGCAGTTCAAAGGTCCAAGTAATAGCCCTAACGTTAACTGCTTCATTGTTCATTCTTTGTTTCACTAACATAGCTGCTTTTACCTCAGTGATACTATATTGGTGTAAAATCTGCACAAGAAAAAATTTAAAGGGTTGATAAAGGGCTTAAAACCTAGTTTTCCATATGGTCTCTTCAAAATTAACCTTACTGTGTTCTCTGGTGAAATTTGCAATTCATTGGAAGTTGACTACATATCTTCCATATATTCCAAAGGCAAACAGGTTCAAAATAATCAATCTATCTCTGTCCCAAGCGAAGAAAAATACAAATTCTAATAAAGGGAATCATATCCCTTGAACTAACATGTTATAGAAGCTTTTGTTTTGGTTTTTTCCAAGCAGATTTTCCAATTTTTTGTAAATGTCATCTGTGCTACACATAATACTTAAAGACATGACCTATGTAATTAATATGTACTGTAAGATTTATTTCTGCACTAACAATCTGTGGCTATTGGTTTTCACTGTATGGGTAGCTTTATCAGCTACAAACTGTGGACCACAGAGTTGGATTGTCATAAAACCCTTCTTTTGAATACACAGCTATACAAATACACGTAATATACAAAAAAAATTTGATAGTATTTCTTCATGCATTTATTAAATAAATTGTTTTTCAACCTTTGTATTTCATCTGAAAGAAATTTCAATACTTGAGAAATTTCTCCATTTTGCGGCTCCTTCTTCCATTTTGCAAATAAAAAATCACTGCTTTTCACTTCGATGTATTTGCAAAACACAATTAATTCACAAATTGAAATGCATCATTTGCTACCACAGTACCTTTGTAGGGCCCCAAAGCAATGTGCTCAGGAGGCATTTCATTGTACCTGTGCATGGCTCTGTAACACTGTTCATTATGTTGGTAGAGACATGATATAGAGCATGTATTAACCGTTTCTCTCTGCTGAATGGAAAATGTTGTGCAGAGTTTATCCTCAATAAAGCTCTCAGTGTGTCTGTGCTTACCACATAAGGAGAAATATGTTGAGAATGAAAAAAAAATTTTTTTTTTTCCTCCTGTACGTTTAGTTCCTTTCAGTAGGGCACTCCATCAGTACTTGGGATGTGCCTGGGAAGTTTGGGGTTGGGTTTTTTTGGTGCAAAAAGGCAGAGATGGCCATAATTCAAATTTGTGTAAGCGCATATTAATAAGTTAAAAGATACAAGTGTAACATCAAAAACGAAAAATCTCAGAAACTGGCAGTAGGAAAATGTAGTACAACATGGCCAAAATCGAATGTAGTGGCAATAAGTAAGATTACAGAAGCTGGGACACTTAAAAAGCAGAGGTCTTACTATTACATTTTTGTAGTATTATCAGCAATTAGCAGGCTAGTAGAACTCACTAAACCAGTTGGATGACGTGCACGCTGAAGGTTATGCTTCCATCCGTGAAACTGTTACTTAATATTTGCACTACAGTTAGTGTTTGGTTTTAATTTGATAAATGATAGAAATGATTAATGTGTTGGTGGAACCAAATGTCTAGGGCAGAATCTAATTTTACCCTATTAAATATACTGTTCTAACTTACTTACAGGGATGGAACTGAGCTTTCATTGGGACACACAATGCACTTGGCAGCATCTGAAAAGGAGATTCATAATTAATTAAGTTCCTATGTTTGTGTTTTTTCCTTCCATCCAAGGGTTTTACTGTCACCTCTTTATAGTTGCGTAGATTTCTTTTTCTTTCTTGTCCTATGTATAAGCCCTAGCCTACCACTCCCATGTACAAGTGACATTCAGTTCAGCACAGCTTTATGGTCAATCACAAGAACTGTTATAAGCTATTGCCCTTAAAACTTGCAGCTTCTGTTGCTCCTCTGAATTGTAATTTTGAGAACTGTGCCTGGAGATGTTTGATGGGAATGCAAAGCAAAACCTGTAGGTCAGTTTAATTTCATGTGTACTAAGAATTCCTTCAGATTGCTATAGTGCAATATAGAAAGCATGCTTTTAATCTCAATTATTATGGTATATGCTAGAACTAAGTTCACTTTTTTTCTCTTTGTAATGCTGACCAAACCATTTTGTAATTTCAGGAGTCCTAGCCTACTTAAAGGAGACCTTTACTCACACACCGAGTTATGATATGAGCCCGGCTATGCTGAATGTACTAGTAAAAATGATGCTTGCACAAGCTCAAGAATGTGTTTTTGAGCAGATTGGTCTTCCTGGAATACGCAATGAGTTTTTCACACTAGTGAAAATGACACAGGAAGTTGCCAAGGTAAAATATGAGACTTAAAATTTAGTCTTTAAAATAGCTGTTTACAGTGCTGTGTTACTAGCTACAGCCTCTGGTAATATTAACAGAATTTATTAAACTTAAGTGTTAACAACTATTACTGAAAACCAAAAGTAACAAGGGACAGCTCACAACCTACAATGAGAATCGCAACTTTTCAGAAGATTTAAATGTGAATAGCTGCAATTTAAATATTATTTTAGAACTGTTATGATTTGGTTTTAATTCATAATTCATGAAGTTTAATAGAAACATGCTGGAACACTTGGGCAGTGAACTGGCTGAAGGTTTTTTACAAGCTATTTATCATATTGCTCTTTCAAACAGTACAGATCTTGTCCACAGAACAACATACAAAAGGACAGGGTTGTTTGTGTAGTTCTCTGTTAAGTATTGAACACAACCTGTCTGTTATTTCTCAGCAGCTGGAGGTTATGCAAACCTAAAAGCTTAAGTCCAAAAGAATAACTAAATTGTAACTGGGGGAAGGACCCTGATAAGCAGAGTCAGATTGGTCCTGCAGAGCTGTCTTGGGACTTGCCTGAAAAATGGAGAAGCATGCTGTGCCCCAGAAGGCAGTGTTCATACTTGATTGAGGTTGTTGACATCAAAAATTGAGTATGCCAACAAGATATGAATATGCTTTCTGAGCCATGTCAGCGTAGCCGATGTATAACCGGTTCCATACTAGATTGGAACGGGCAAAGCCTTTCCTACCAACTCTGTAAAGCCACCCTGACTTACCTGTAGGATTGATCAGCTATAGGGGAAAGATTTTTAGATTCTGCCAGGTGGATTTGTTTGATCCATTAAAGCAGCATTCACTGCTGGAAAAACTATTTTATTTCCTCTGCATAAAGGATAATAGCCCAGTTTTAACTAGACCATACAAACTTAAGGCTACATATGACTCCACGGTTTCAGAAGTGAAGCACAAACCTACTGTATAAGTAATATGCTTCACCCTTTTTCTCAGCTGAATTAACCCGATGAGATGTATTTGTAAATTAAAACCCATTTATTATATGGTGTTTTTATTGAACTCTGAAGCCACATAGATTGACTGACTTAGTCCATCTGTTCTTGTACAAAATTGATTTATTTTTCTTGTAAGGGAAAAATCAGAGATGGAATTTCAAATTTTCTCAAAACTCTTCCAACCCTTTCTAACAATCTTCCCCCCCACACACTTTGATGTGATGCACATGAAATTATCTTAAGGCTGAATATAATATCCCTTACTTGAGCTCCTAATAACTAATGTTAAATTCTCATACTTCAATTCTGTGCTTTATTATAGGTGGGAGAGGTTTACATGCTGGTTAACACTGCAATGAATCAGGAACCAGTGAAAGAGAATATCCCCTATTCCTGGTCTAAACTGGCACAAATAAAGTCAGACCATTACAAAGCTCTGGCGCATTACTTCATTGCCACCATTCTGTGTGACCATGAACGTAAGAATCATGCATTTTCTGTATATTCATATAAATAACAATAATAAACACACAAACAGTTGAATAAGACTAGGAGCTTTGGGGTTTCAATATATGTTAATCTGTGGCCATTTTCCTGTTCAGATATAAGGCCATGCTTTTTTGTCCTTTACAGAAGAATATGAAAGTTCAATAAACTAACTTTTGCAGAAACAAAAGAAATATTATATCCATTATATGCTATTAAATTGTTCAATTCTTGTCAATATGTTCTGGCATATAAGTATTACTTGCATACTGCAGGTGATAAAACTGATAAAAGTCCTAAAACCTTGAAATTCCCATCAATATATATGTGTAAAAATATTTGACTGCATTTGGAAAGAAAGTAGTAATAACTATACAACTATACACCTAAAGGAACAGGGCACCAAGAGATGTGTAATGGTTAATGTTCTATATCAATTATTACAGTGCAGTCCGGTGACGATGAAGATCAGCAGGAGAAAGCCTTGTCCCAGTTGTACGACTACATGCCTGAAGGACTGATAGTTCTCACCATTTTAAAGGACAAAGTTCAGAGAAAACAATTAGGTAATTGCCAATTTCACACAGCTGCTAGATACAACTTGAAAATAACCTTTTATTTATTGTTTGTGGAGGACAACCACCAGTTTCTAATTTTTTTCAGGGAAAGCACATTTACGCAAAGCCATTGTTTACCATGAAGAAGCTATAAGAGTCTGTGGTCTATGCAAAAAGCTTCGAAACATTGATGTTCTTCAGGAGGTTCTGACAGCTGCACATAAGCGCTCACTTCTCAAATATGCTCAGCAAGAGACGGAAGATGACTTTCTCAGTCTAATCCAGGCTCCAGATATCCTTCGTAAGTATACACAGCTAAAATAAAGGGTCTCTAACCATACACGTATATGCTTTCATGGGAATATACCTTTATTTTATGTATATGTATACATATATAATATGTATACATATGAGTTTTTCTACAGCCTGGTAAGAATTTAGGAGAAATTTCTATCTAGCTTGGAATGCAAGAATATATAATATGTATCCATACATAATATAAATAATGTACAAGTTATGTACTGTACATTTGAGTTCAGATTCCTTACATGTTTCCTCAATCACAGATAAATGCATATTGTTACAGCTGCTTTACAGTGTTTCTGTCTCTGGCCACATCATTTTCTGGGGTAGATAACAATGATTATTATTTAGAATTCAGCTTTTTTTTGTGACTATCTTGTGAGGTAGAAAAAATAGGGAAACTTTAAAAGCTAAAATCATACTGGGGAAAACTAATAACTCTTTCTTGTAGCACAACTGTTATACTGGTCTAAATTGTTAACTTGATTTGACTGCTATTGGTTCTTCCTACCTTAGTCCAGCTCATCCAGCTCTTTCCTCTTTGGAAGTAGTGGGAAAGAATGAGCGCTGGTTTTAAATATTTTTTTTTTTCCAAAGAAAAAGAAATTAAAGAGGAGAATAGCATAGTTTTGTTTGGATGGATTGTTTTAAGTTTTCTGTATTGATATTATGAGTTCTGAAGATACTTTTAAGGCAATTCAGATATTTGTCTTACACATTTCCAGAAAAATGAGTTTTTATACAGCCTGGTAAGAATCTAGGAGAAATTTCTATCCAGCTTGGAATGCAAGAAAAATAAATCTGTATGTCTTTTAACTAATACTTGAGAGAAAATTAATTTGTTTTTGTTTGTTTGTCTCTCTTTTTTTTGTTTGTTTTTTTTTTTTTAGCTAAAACAGAGCACAAAATAGAAACAATCGCTCCTCAGTTTTCCAAGGTGAAAGTTAAAGACTTCTTTCACAGGCTGGTATGTAACATGCGAATGCCAACCAACCTCTGTCATTTTGCTAGCAAGTATAAATTCACCCTAACATGAGGGAGGGGACATAATTATTTTAGCCTGAAAAAATGATCCTGTAGTAACTGGTTTTTTTTCAGAAGTTATTGGAGAGATCACTCCTAGCTTCAGAGGTGTAAGTCACCTTGAGACTAGCAAAGAATAAAAGTGCAATTTGTATATGGCTTTGCACAGCATTCATTCCTGATAACCTTTATAAAAGTTCCATGAAGTTTCAATGGATAATTGCATACAGCTTAAAGGCAGGGAGAAATATGCAGTACTTGCAGATGGGCATGCAGAATGTGTAATGTTGCATGCTGCAAAGCCAGTCTTTCAGGTGGCTCTGTGTGTATTGGTGGGCAAAGGAAATTGGGAGTTGCGGTTAGGATCAGAATATGCAATGTTTCATGAATCAATTTATCTCCTCCAAAATGGAGTAATATAGGACCTTAGAGCCTGCTGCAGCCACAAGATTCTGCACACCTTAACAGAGATCTCATAACAACTTGGCAGTTGCTCTCATCCCACTCTGTTTGAAGTATCACCTGAACAGTCATGAAGTAGGGCTGAGCACTTCAGGGGACACGTTAAACTTCTGGGATAAATCTCACTGTTCCATTTCAATGGAAGTATCTGGAAGTTAACCTGAGTAAAACCTACATAAGATGAGATTAAAGCATTATAACTTTTTAAAAAAAAAAAAAAAATGCTTACTTACAAATGACAGTAAACCATAATGTCCCTGCTGCTATGTTACCTCCAGGGCCCACTGACAGTGTTCTCAGCCAAGCAGAGATGGACAGCTCCACGTGCCATTTACATCCACCATGAAGCAGGAGAGCTAGGATTCAGTCTTAAAGGAGGTTCACCAGTACAGATTTATTGTCTTGATCCATTTTGTTCTGCAGCAGTAAGTACATTGGTGCAATATTAACAATTTACCTCCAGACTCTAACATTACAATCTTTTAAATGTAACTTTAGCTTGTTCATATTGGTGTATGGAGTATTTATTGAGTTCTACTATACATTAGTATAGTCAATTCATATAATCTTAACACAATTTTCAGTGCTGTATACACCTTAGATGTTAGAGTATCTGTATCCCTGACATCACATTAAACTAGAGTTGATTTCTTCCTCTGTTCACACTTAATAGATAAAAAGTCCCAAATAATAAAAGCAAATGTTATTCCCCATCTAATTCAGGAAGTTAGAAAGGATAAAGGCTTTAGAAAATAGCAACAATAATAAGGATGAGGAAGGAAAGGCAAGGTAGCATGTGCCCAAGCAAAAAGAAGGGAAAGAACATATTATTGGCTTCTAATATCTTGTTCTTTTTGGGGAAAAAACAAAGGGATAAAGCAGCATGCAGTGATGAGCACAGTTTAGCTATGAGAAAGGCAGAAGCAACCACAGATGTACAAATAAAAACACTGAAGAAATAGAAGTAAAAACTGGAGAAAATATCTCATGGGGGACGATAGGGTAGCAATAAACAGGTTTCACTTACTTAAGGAGAAAAGTGAAAAGGACATAAAAAGAGCCAACGTTTGAGTATACCAGAATCACATTTATCAATGGTAATTAACTCAAATATGTAATTTGTGTACTTGAAAAAGTTACATGTTTCTAAGTTATGTATACACTTTTGTTCCACATGTCTGGCTAGACAATGGTTTTATATAGCATCTAAGAGGGAAATGCCCGTAGGGCGGATACTGTATGATGACAAAACATCTTGTGCATCTTTATAATTCCAGATAATAACCTGTGCAAAATTTTTTGACAGTCAATGGGCCTAAAAGAAGGTGACTACGTTGTTTCAGTTGGTGGTGTGGATTGCAAGTGGCTTGGAGTGAATGAGGTGCTGGAAAAATTCAAAAGCGTGGGAGAGCAGCCCATTGAGATTGAGGTTATCAGTTGCCAGGATACAGCAGCGTCTATGGTATGTAATGAGGCAAATATGTTTTGCAGACTGGATATGTGAGAGTTTTTTGTTTCCTGGCTTCAGTCCCTGATTAATGTTTACTTTCATGTAGTCAGATATCCCACTCCACCAGTGAATATATAAAGCATACAGGCATGTGTTCAGTTCTAAACAGTCTGTTTAAATCGTCATGATTTAGCAAGCTGAAGTACAATCTGTGTACTTTAATCTGTGCATAAGAATGGTTGGGTGGTGGGGTTTTTTGTAGTGGAGCTACTTAAATTAATTGCATTATAAATTCCAGGGCATATTTTATTTTCCCCTAACTTGTCCCAGAAGATGAAAATACTACCCTGTTCAGCATTGGGAAAGCCACAATGAAATAGAACATCCAAGACTATATGCTTATTTTCTATGCACTGTTAACATAAATGATCTGTGACTTTTGTATTAGATCATGGATTAATGTATGTATTTTTTTTATTTTGGTGGACTTTAGCTGTCTAGTCAGTTACTAAGCTGCTATAGAAGCTTTAGACTAAGGAAAAATGATCACAAGATTAAAAAATGTTAAGCTCTAAATAACTTAAACTTATTTGTAGTGAGAGAACCTGTAGTTCAGCTAAATCCACTGCTTCATGCTTCTAACGTTCCCTGGCAAGCTTAGGCACTGAAGTATTGTTGTAGATAAGAGGTGTTCTTACTGCTGTTAGGTTTTCTTGTTTTGTTTAAGAAGTTGATTTTCCTAATTGAAAATAAGGAATTGCACACCTGCCATTCCAAACTGCTACTGGAAACAAAAGGCTAGAATATAATCAAATTGCTTCAGGGCACAGCTGAGATAAGACAGAGAAGACTGTGCCTTTCAGGTATCTCAAAAGAATGTCCTACACTAGCTCTTGTTGTCATAGTTGCAATCAACATGGAACCTGTCCAAAGACAGCAAAAAGACTCCCCTTCAGAGATTTGTGCAAGAACTACATACTTCAGCTTTGTAGAGAGGTTAGTATGTATCGTATAGTTATGCTAGAAGCCAGTAAATGCTAACTATAACACAACCCATGGAAAAGATTCACAAGTCCCTTTAGGCTTTGCATAGTATACCCTTGAGTCTGCATGGGCAAAATACCAGAATCACAGCACTCTGAAGGGCCTTGTGTTCAGTTGTTATATCATCAGCACAGAAGGCTTGCTGTAGTCTGCCTTGGAAAACTATTTGCACAATAATCTTTTGTTATCTTCAAAATTTTGACCCATTTTGGATGACTGATTCTTACACTGCTTCTTTTTTTCCTACAGCATAGTAAGAGTGCAACTTATTCTGTGGGAATGCAGAAGACATATTCCTTAATCTGTTTAGCCATGGAAGAGGATAAGATTGATCAGACAAAGAAAGCCCCACTGAAACTGCCTTTTCTAAGTTGGGGAACTAAAAATAGACAGAAAGCTGCAAGCACCCTCTGCCTTCCTTCAGCTGTGGCTGGAAGTTCTCAAATTAAGAAGAAGCTTTCTCCCTTCACACTTCTGAATACGGAAAGTTCATTGTACTGAATCTTTCACGAAGGATCTGTTAACATGACATCTTTCTTTAAAATGCATATTAAAAAATGTCGATCAATGTTATTTTTATATATACGTATGTATAAATTCAGACAAATGCTGTTGACTTCATTTACTGTGTATTGAGGCTGGCAAAAACTATAAAACTTAAGTAATTGAAGGTTAAAATGAAGTGGTTTGGGAGGTATGCAATAACAAGCTGTAGATGATAAAATTGCTTACCTGAGGACTGGATTCCTTTGGAATTTCAAACTACAGTATCATGACTAATTTTAAAAAACTATGATAGGTGGGAGTTATTTATTACAAACTTGATGCTGCATGCAAAACAATAGGGGACACATTAAATAAAGGATGATTTGCTGTAAAAGTTTAAAGTCAATAATGAATCACTTAACACTACTTCAAAGAATTACCTGAACAAACCACAGGTGAGAAAGAATAACGTTATTCAGAGAAACTAGATTTGTGCCAAGGGCAGTGTCATGTAGTTGTGGTTTTTACACATAGACATTCTCTTTCTGAGAGTACTACATGTATTGTACGGAATAGTTAATTCTGGAAGAGAATTAGAAGGCTTAGAAGTCAAAAGATCTTTTGAACTACAAAAGGCTTTTACACTGCTCTTTTTCTGATCTAGGTTACATTTTAAATGCCTACTGATTCAATTGTTAAAAACAGGCTTTATTCCAAACTTGAAATTATTTAACCTACTTACCATAACACTTGCATCTCATTAGTCTTGGTAAAATTGATAGCTGTGGAACAAATCTCAAAACTGACATTTTCCAGTATATTGATCAAGAATACATAAATTGTGGTGATGCTTTAAAATAGAAGAAAAGAAGTGCTTGTGAGTCTAAGTGGCATAATATTTATTTACTATCACACCAAGTAAAAAACAAATAGATATAAAATCCTCTTCCTCCCCTTGGAATAATTCATGAGCAAATACTGGCTATATATATTAAGGAGGGAGACAAAAAAACCCCCTGTGTGAGCATTTCTTTGAGATTCTTCTATTTTCTGAAATTGAAGTTAATTGAAAATTGCTAACACTGTAGTGTTAGTTAACATTGCCATCTACAGAGTAGATATATGCTGTTTGATACTCAAAACTTAAAATAAGGGGAAAGTTTGTGTCTGGGTGTAAACGTTAAAGTTGTCATTTATTTTTAGTTTGTTATGTAATAGGTGTAAATATGTTGATGACGCATATTTAAGAATAAAAATCAGATGCTGCCATTTAGTAGTAGCTTTTTGATTCTGCTACAGGTTGGATGATAAAGCACAATTTACAGGTTTTCACTATTCACTGCTGGCATACATCTTGCATGTTTTTGTAACGTTGCTTACAAAGATCTAAGAAACTGTCTTTCTTAAAATTTTATATTGTATAATACAGGAACTCACAAATTATAGTCTAAAACTTGCTTCCTTACAAAGAGCGTTAACATATTTCTAGAGTTTCCCTATAAAGGTTACATAAAAAAACGTTGTAAATTACTTGTGACTCACCTATCCTTAGTAATTATTCTTTATGTGTATTTGTAGTAGCACTTCTTTTACACACACAAGCAGCAGCAGTCATATACTGATATGCAAGACCCTGTCATACAATATTCCATACAGAAGAGATTCACTTTGCATGTATGGCTAAAATTACTATCCAGCTAATGAAATGTTTAGTAAAGTTGAATCGCCCTTCCAGTTCTTCATTTGTCTTAGCCCACTATGATTGATAGTCTTCCTGCAAATATCTTCCCCCTTAGCTGCATGATTAACTGCCTTTCCATTCCCATTATCACGCTCACTAGTTCTTGAGGAAAGGGTGGGGTGGGGGTCTTTTTTTATTTAACTACACCCCCCCCAATTCAAGGCAAAGTTTAGGCTTCTCAAGTACCGTATAAATACATACTTACCATTTTCCATCAGCTAACTAAAGACTCATTCTACACTGAATGGTAGCCAACAGCTAACTTAAGGCAAATACTAATTTCACAGCAAGTTACGTTTTTGCTCAGACCACAGGAATATTTGTAACAAGTTTATGTCCACAAGGATGTATAGGGCTACTATAAAGCCCTAAAAATAAAGGTTTGCAATAGATTAATAGTTCAGCCTGTAACTCTGTTAGTACTGATTGTTACTACTTTAATCGAACTTCATTTAATGCACTGAACAGATGTCCATTTGAAGTAGTAAAAAGGTGATTGCCTTGCAACATCAATAGCTACATACCTTTAGATGTGAAATCCAGTCTCCATAGCAAAGTGCCAAAGTCTGAGGGAGAGGGAATAAAATCTAAACAGATTTATAAAGAACCTTAAGCATTTCCTAGTTGTAAGAAAGTAGTATTTTGTTCTGTAGTTCTGGAAATTCTGATGTTTATTATTCAGTAAATTAAATACTTCTGGCCAAATTATACGTATATTTTCATCCCAAGTATGGGATCAATATAAATAACAGGTCTATCTGCTGTCCATGCTAACCAGTGGATGAGATTGGTTACAGAGGTGCCAAGGCTCTATTATTGACTTCTCTTTAGTTTATGAAAGGGAGTTGAAAATCCTGCTCAACTGCTTTCCTGCTGTGATCCAAAACCCAAGTAGTATGAAGGAAGCTTTTCACACACCTCCTTAATGGATGCATAAGGCAAAAGGCAATTTTACCCTTACTAAATAGGATAAGAATATAATTTAAAATAAAACGCAATATGTCAGGAAAACCAATCCTCCTCTTTACAAATAACTCTTGAAAAGATTAATACTGGAAGAACAGGTTGAATTACAAATTTTGATCAAAGCTTCCCATATTATTTTCTTTGCAGCACGTATTATATTGTAATTGATACTATAATTAATAAATTATAATTTATAATAATGTGTTGTAATATATTTTAATTTATTATAATTATCCCAACCTATATTCAAAAGCGCAACATGAATTAACCAAGATTTTGGATATTAGACACAAAGGAATAAATTTGATAACACCCTGTGAACTGAAAAAGGAACCAGAGAAATAAGTTAGTGTAAAATCAAAGAAGTATTCCAGTAGGACTTTCCAAAGGAACTCCAGAAAGTTATAAATCAACGGTATTACCTATAAAACAACGTAGGCTAACTTTTTTACAGCACTGTAAGTCACATTTCCAGTTACTGAGAAGATAACACTTTGTGAGTAGTGTTTATTTCTGGAAGACAAAAGAAAGCAAGCAAATTGCTTTTCTGTTTTTTTCTGCTGAAAGAGACGGCTTTCTCTCAGTTTTTTGTACAAGATAGATGCAAAACACTTTACAGCCCTCTTTCCAAGGTAATTTTCAGAGTTCAATCTGCACGAGCAGAAAATCTGTAAAGAAGCAGCAGCAGAGTAATATCTAGACAATTAGTCAACACCCTCCAGTTGTTACCAGGATTATCGAAATTAACATAATATGTGATCATTAAAAACAAAATTTTATAATTCATAAGAAACAACCAAACAAGAAGTCTTTGTTTTCCAAAACAGCACTACACATGCATGTCAGGAACACAAAAAACTGTAAATTTGTTGTGCTACCGTTTGTCCAACTACTAGCTCAAGCTCTTTGACAGATGCATTACAAAGCTGGTGGATGCTTCCAAACTGTTGCAGTAAAAGCAGAGCTTTTGTTTTCCCAACTCCTGGAATTTGTTGCACTGTGCGAAACACTGATGGCTCTGCCAGCTGAGAACACTGTTTACGAAGAAAGGGGTTATTGTTGTGATCCTTACTTTGTTCACGGACCTGAAGCAAAAAAAAAAAACCATGAGTGACACTGAGTGCCCTCTGCTGGAGCTCTGCTTTTAGTTTTTAAAATAGTTTCTTTCATCTCAAAAGAGTGCAACGCAATCACTAGGAAGTTTTTAAAACAAGCTCCCGCCTTAAGTGTGCGCCCTTACTAAGGGTTTTGATGCAGATCCACAAAGTCTTGCTAGGAAACCAACAGTTTCTTAATACAACCATGAATTAAAACAATGATTTGGTCATCTTTTTGATGCAATCAGAGAAAGGATAAAGGAAAAGAGAAACAACACAGGAACACAATTTCCCCAGCCTGAGACAAAGCAAAATCTCAAGTCGGTTTTGACAGTGAACTTAAATGAGGATTGCCTAATGCTATCCAGTAGCATCTCAGTGCAAGATCACATTAAAAAAAAAAATCCAGTATCATGTTCTTCAACTTTTCTTCTTTGTTCCCAAATGAGTCCTCTTTCCACTGAACTATACTACCACATTACTGTTGCAGGATATTTATTCCTTACATTCAAACAATAAAATAATGTTGTGTTCCTTTACGATGCCAGGTATTCCTTCTGAAATGAGTGATGATTGCGGGAGAACAGGTAATTCTCCTCATGTCTCATATTTTAATAAACGTTTATCCACTAACATAGAAACTTACTAGCTGAGTAATAAGTTGAGAAGCTTCTCCTTGATTTGCCACAGGAAGCAACACCATTCCAAGTTCTAGCACAACAAGCTTTTGCACTGCTAAGAAGTACTGATCACTTATTTGGGTTCTCTCCACAATTACAATTCCCCCAAGACTGCTGGTCTGTATTGAAAGGAAAAAAGAAGAAAAGACCTTGTTAATGACAAGCTGATGCAATGCAAGAGAGAGCAAACCTCTGTCAAGTATGAGCTGCCTGAAAGCAAATCAGAGGAAGAATAGAACAGCAGGAACAGTACTGAGGTTTAATACAGCATTATTACACAGCTGCATAATTTTTCAGTTTTCAGGTGGAAATTATTACAAAAGTTTAGCTCCACTAGAATTTAAAAATAACACAGGAAGAATGTTTTCAGAAGCATGGAATAAACAAATACCAATTTAAAACTTTTCTCTTTATGTAGTACTTACATTTCTAAACCGAACCAATTTTCGTTTGAATTCATCCCCTGCAACCAAATCTGCTTCAGAAATATATAAAATGCAAGTTCTGTTTGAAAGATGAAAATCCACAAGTCCCAAGTCATCTTCGAAGATGAGTCTAATTTTCCCTTAAGGTGAGATTGTTAAAAGAAAAAATACAGTAGTTAAACAAAAAAAAATACTAATAATTACTTCACAGCACAACCTTCCTAATGTGTCAGTAATCCTAGTGACTTTGACAACAAACTTCATATTCTTTAAAAGCCTTTCTTCTCTTTAGGCAAAACTGGTACAAGCAATCCAAAGTACTGTATGATGCCTTTAGTAATGCCAATTAATAGCACTTTCATACCACAGATTTGAAAGTGCTATAGCTTCTCAGTAAACTTTGGACTTGAACAAAAACATCACATGCTATTCTGAAAGGATCATCTCAATTTAGTTTGCTGTGCCGCATGATGATAGCACAGTCCCAGTATCCATGTAAATTCAAGGGACTTCAGTGGAGGTCCTTATTCACAATAGCCCCACTGCTGTGATTCCCAAGAAGCAGATACTTCTGGTTCTTCTCTACAGTGCTCAGCAATTATGCAAATATGACAGAACTGATCATGTAGATACATGATAGACAAACAGGAATTTTCAGCCTGCTAACATAGGCTGTACCACAAATATGGGACCAGTCAGGCACAGAGAAAAGCATATTCCAGCCAATCTTAGCAAAACTGGGTGATAGAGGGGAATGTTTTGCCTGAATTGTTTTTCCTCTTCCAATTTTTTTGTGCTTACCTTGTAGCCTTTGGGCTATCTCTGACCCTCTCCACTTCTCATTTCCAATCACGTGCCCATAAGGGACAACTATAGATCCTGCTGTCACAGGAAAGTTTGCTTTCGTTGTCATCAGGCCTCCTTTAAATCTTTACTTCAGTAGAAGTTACACCCTAGGAAGAAACGTGGAAGAGATATTAACACATTTCATAAACCTATACTGAACTTAAGTTTATGATTAAAATTTGTGAGATGGAATACTCTGGAAGAGACACTGTCCCCTCCACGAAGCTACCTTACAGTTATGGTTAATGTATCAAAATCGGTAAGCAACTCTGTTTACTTGAATACAGGCTGTTGGCTTGCAAATCTCACCCCCAACTTTGGCAATCAATCTGAAAAACACCTGAATTAAGACACACAGATGGTAAAAAAAAAAACCACACTGCCTTTTCTATGCCTTCATCCACCTTTGCTGGCAGAAAGTCTGCTTCAATTACAAAGCTGACTGCAGAGGCATCTCCAGCCCTCAGCTGGCAGAAGTCTCCAGATGGGTTATTAGAAGGTAGCTGCTGGGAGAGATTATTTTCAGGTTTGCCAGCTTTATGCAGTGTTCTGACTTTAGGAGGGAAACGGGAGTCTTTGAGGCTAAGGCACGATTTAAGAAGAAGAGCCAAAGACGA
>NW_009192310.1:0-3756 GCF_000690835.1 Fulmarus glacialis | reverse complement strand
TCCTGATGGCTGAGATACTGGTCCATACATTTAGCCCTATCCCAGCCGAAACCAGAACACATGGTAATCGTACTAATTAATACTCAGAGAGCTAGGATGAGAAATATAACCAAATGCATGCATTATAGTGCTATTAAAAAGCATCTTTTTCAGTGGATAGGATAACTAAACACATTCATAAGCATATTCCTTAACCATGATTTATAGACAGTGTGTTTCTAAAATACGTATGCACATGCGAGTTGGGGGTTGAGAAAAGCTAAATATATTTGGACCTACCTGAAGTACTTTTACCGTTTTTTTTAAAATTCCTTTTCCTCATTCCATTTGTCTCACTCCTTGGAGTAGCAATGCGCACATTAACAAAGGAAATTAATCCTTTATCATTATACTGCCACGAGCTGTGATCTTGTCAGATCTTGCTTATCTGTAAGATAAGCAAACTTGGGCTTAATCAGTATTTAGAGATCAACAAGGGACAAAAAAGTAGGTCTGCAAAAATAGCTCTTTTCTTGTTAAGATTTCATTTTTTTTCCCAGCAGATTCTATTCTTGTGTGGTTTTTATCTTTTTCAGGTGCATTGTTTTGAAAATGCAAATTAAAAACTTCGCCATTCATCACTGAATTCTTAGACACACAGCATTTTCAACATTAATTTTCTTGTTCTCATGTTGGATAGTGGATACAGCTTTTAAATAAACATTTGAGAGTATACAATATTACCTAGCATGCAAATGTTTGTAATTCAAATTAAGTTTACTTCTTGCTATAGCTACAAATGGAATGTCTTTGTATGAGGCTGAGTATCACACAAAGTAAGCCATAAACTATATTTTTGGTGTTAAAGGATTCTGTAATATGACTAAGGTTGGTACTATTCACTGTACTCCTAAAATTGAAATATTATGCTGCTCTTGGAATCGTTTTTCTGTCGAAGTGTTGAACAATGAGAAAGCAATAATGACATTCAAACCTGAGAGCTTTATATCTCTGTCCAATTAAAAAAGATGAACATAAAAATGGTTTCCAAAGCCAGATTCATCCAAAATCCAATGATTTGGGTGGTTACCAAAGGATTCATCTAGCCCAATGTCATGTCTCCTTCAAAAACAACTGATGCCTGTAGAAGAATACAAATGTCAATATTTCTGTGACATGCTCCTCAGATCTGAAGAGATGTGCAGTCACAGGTCCTCCTCATCCATATGGGATAACATAGGGTATTTAACAGCCCTTGATAAATGTTTTTTCTTTCATTAATTTCACCAGTTGCATGCCTTTTAATATACACTAAACATTAACTTTTAACATACACTAAACATTAACTTTTAACATTGACCAATTTCTCTGGCAGAGTTCCAATGTTTAATTACTTGATTGTGTGAAGAACTACTGCTTGTTGTTATTATTAATGAAATCCCTAGGCTTTTACTTAGATGCGTATTGAAATAAATTATCAAATCTGGTATGGATTCTTTAGAAAGAGTGCCCTTTATGCCTCCTTTATAGCCCAAATTAAAAAATTGAAAGAGTCCCTGAGGGCCTAGCATGTATTTGCTGTTTCTGAACAATTTTGAGGCTACTGTGTGAATTTTGCGAAGGAAAAAATCATTATCACTTACTGATACTATCGCCAAGGTTATGCCTTCTCAACCTTTGACAGTCACAATTAAAGAAATTAAACTAGATGCTTTAAAACACTTGTTCTTGTCGGAAGTCTAAAGAATATGAAATACCTTCAAAAGCACGTCAAGCAGAGTGCTACTCCTAACTTCAAATTTCCCTGCAACAGATTCCCAAATAACCAGAGCAGGAGGAAATCTGTCAGCACATTCACGGGTGCTAAAAACTCAGTTGAATGGAAAAGTAGAAGGCATCATTAACTGTTCCATTTTGGCAGATCCCACTGTTCTCCGCAGTCTTGGTGCTGTGCCTACTTGCTTTAGAAAAGAGAGGCAAGGGCATCGTGATAAGCAGTCAGAATGCTCATCCGGGATTCCCATCCAGGCATGCGCGCGTTCAGCTTCCAGCTTCATAGACGTTGCTCTTGTGTTGCTTCCACTGTTGTTTGCAAGGGTAGAAAAGAACAGCAGCTTTTCCTGGGCTGCTGACTTGATGGTTGAGGGGTTTGAGGAAGGGACTGGAAGTTCAGTGTAAATAAAAATTGCTGACTTTAGTATAGATATCGAGAAGGATTTTTTTTTTTTAATGTGAAAGTACTGAATGTGTTTGGGGAATGGTTTCAGATTAAAATTTAACCACGATTTTTTTTACTGAGGATGCTTAAGCAGAAAGATTCTTGGAATCAGGGTGGAGTCTCTGGAGGAGCAGGTTGTTCTTGAATACCGCTTCTTGAAAAGCTTTCTCTGAATAGATGCAAAAAGAAGTTCAGTTCATAATTTTGTACCCAGGTTAGTTCTTTAGGTACTTGGCAGTACAGTTTCTCTCATCAGGCATAAGCAAAGGTGAAATTGAAAGGTTCATGTTTCTACCCGAAGACAGATCTTCCGTGATTTCCAAATGGGGAGCTATGTTTGTACAAAAAGCGTTGCTAAAACAGGTGCTCTTTTGTTGTTTCTGTAAATTCAGCAGTGCAGAATGATCATAGGTATTTCAAAAGTAATTGTTGTGCCTCACATAACCTGATTTTGGGATGCCTCAGCATCGTATAACTTTTAGAGTCTACTAGATTCTTTGGCATTGCACGGGATTCTTTGCACAGTACACTTAGCTAAATGTCAAATTTTGATTTTGGTATGGGGCAGAATTTAGCCCATTTATGCAGACCCTTTGCAATATCTAAAGCACTGTAAGACTTGCTACATATTTGGCTTTCTGCTTTAACTCCCAAAGTCTGATTTAAATCTTACCCTCAGTTTCATTTCAAAGTAGTTATTTTTCTGCTTGACATATTTACATGGGAAGTAGTCTTTCATCTGTCTTCATGAATTATGCAGACAGCTGAGTTATCATACAAAGGTGGAAAAGGCTTTATGTTCAAAGGCTTTACTGGAGTCACATACTATCATTGGAAGCTCTCTCACTGGAAAATAATGATTAAAATTTTTGATGTGATTTAGCTTTTCATCACATTAAAAAGGGTGGAGCTGCAGAGGGGGAAAGGACTGAATGCAGGCTGTATGTGAAAGCAGCAGAGTATTGTCAGACTAGTCCTGAAGCTAGGTCTGCAGGTGACCTGTTCAGTTTACACTCTTTAACTTATTTATCCCTCACTGGGAGGCATGATGTTTATTTTTTTGGTTAGAAGTGCATAGGCAATGAATATACTGTCGCAGGGCAGAGTTTTTGTACGATTCCATATTTTATGTTATTTTTTGTTTCTGTTCTTAATTGTGCAGTCCTTTAACTAGTATACTTGCATTTAGAAACATATTTTTTATTTATGCCCTCTATTAATTTATTATAAATTACAATATTTAATTGTATCTTTTTGGTATCATATAACAGCAGCCTCAGTATTTTAAAGTAAGATTTCTGAGTGGGATCATACATCTTTAGAAATGAGATGCTTGGCTTTTGTCAGAGAATCTTCAAGCATTTTTGAAACACTCAGCCTGTTTTAGAAATAGCTTGGGACTTTGTATATTAGGAGGAATGTTAAATGTGTTCTTTCCTGTTCTCTGTCACACAGGCATTAGGATGTATAAATGCAGCATTTTCAACCAGTTGTCTAGTTAATAGTTTACAGTTGGCAATAAACTGTTTTTAATAATTTTTATAATTTTATAATTATTT
>NW_009192309.1:9066-9921 GCF_000690835.1 Fulmarus glacialis | reverse complement strand
CAACCTTAACGATTCTATGATTCTATGCCACTAACTCTATGTAGGAGTTACCTTTCCTCTCTTAGCTGGAGAGGTTTGGTGGTGGACCTATTCCTTTCAGAGCTTCAGATAAACATAACTGTGAGGCAAAGAAAGGAAAAGTGTTTGACTGAAAAAAAAAAGTAAAGAATACATACTACTACAACTGGCATTGTCAATCATGAATTTTAAAATTAGGGAGTGCCTAAAGTAATGTCTCCCATCCTCCTATGTTTTTGTTAGTGGGATGTTTGCCACAGTCTTCAAGGTACAAAAGAGTACAGAGTATCTAAGTCCACCATTCTCAAACAGATCCTCACTGACGAATTCTTAGTAGTAAATATATCTCTCTCATGTGTACTTTGTTCATAGGCAATTTTTGAAATGTATACATATGAATAAACTCATGTCTACACTAAACACATATCTCACAACGCACAACATACAAAGCCTAGACAAAAGCCTAGATTTTGTTCATAAATGATAGCATAGCATATTTTAAAGAATTACAGACTGCTTACTGTGAATTTCAGAAGCCCTAGTTCTTGCAAATTGCATGATGCTCTAGAAAGCCTCTCTCTCATGCAAACACTAGATAAGCATATCAGTGATACATGGATTTAAAAAAAAATCTAGTAAGCTTATAATGCTTAGAAGAAAGAAACTCTGAAAATAAAATATAAATTACAACACGATTTTTACTTCGGTATTTCAATGCATTACAAACATCTAACAATTTTTAGATGGAGAAAGACAGAGGTGGGTAGCACTTTGGGGGCTTTCTTATTCATGTTAAATAGAAAGTGCTCTAATACAGCAGTACTAAATAGCAATAGA
>NW_009192309.1:7886-9032 GCF_000690835.1 Fulmarus glacialis | reverse complement strand
AATAGCCAATAGGAACGAAGATATAGATTACAAATCTATCCAGGTTGCTGAAAATACAGAATCCAAGCATAAAATCTACCAAGACACTTACAGAACATTAACTGGGAAGTGATTCTTCACACAAGTGACATGCAGAGAATGTACTACTAGATATCCTACAAGATGATAAAAAGTGTTAGAATTCTCATTTTATTAGAAATATTCAGCTTCATCAGTTTTGTAATTATACTAGAGTAAAAGCCTCGTTCTTTTGTCGACACAAAATGAGAACAGCACAAGAAGAATCTATTACAGTCCTTGACCAGAGAGGCTTCTTAAAGACAAGAAGAAAGGTGAGCCAAAAAACCAAACCCAAGTTTAGGACATAATAGCTCATCAGCAATACCATTCATATCCTTTGCAACTTGCCACCTACTGTATAAAGACAGTTACTCAAGCATTTCAGAAAAAGCAAGTTTTAGATACAGAGCTTTCCAGGCCTTTTTTCTGTTGCTACCACTACCTAGTTTCAGGTTGTATTACAGTCTTCTACTTACCAGATTTGACTTTCCACCTTGAAATATTATACTCTGAAATTCCATGTCTTTCTTACAAAAGGAACTGAGATAACGATGTATCATCTAAGATCAACATCATCTACCATCTGTAGAGCATTACTGTCAGAGAAGGCTGTTGTGCTTTTGAATGCCATTACAAACAAGCAAGGTAGGAGAATTCTCTATCAATAAAGTGCCAGATACCTGCTTCCTACGTTTATCTGTGATTGCTGCACATGGCATGTATTTTCTCAAAAGCTTTGAAAGTCTTTGAGGATATTCTTCACCTTCAGTTTATGCTCCTTCTATGTTAAGTAGTATCTTGTCGCTACCACTTTGAAAGATCACATCTTGCACAGACTGCTATCCCTATTTCTCTGAAGACATTTTCAATTTTTCATCCTTTTTATAATATCTTGCTTCTCCTGATGCTTAACTTTACCCGGTAGATCTGGTAAAGTTCTTTTTAGTTCCCAAGTAAGATCCACAATTTTTCAGGTAAGGTTTGAAGGCAAATACGCGTTCTTTCTTATTTTCCCCTTTTTTCTCTGTTGTATTATCTTATTTTCAAATGGAGATTGTTCATTGTTGAAGATCTGCCATATCCCTT
>NW_009192309.1:0-7875 GCF_000690835.1 Fulmarus glacialis | reverse complement strand
CCCCCAAAATATTACAATGTTCTCTGAGCTTTGCTAAAAGAAATTAAATACTGTAGAAAGATTGCCCATGTAGTGGTTGTTTTTTTCTGCTTAACCTTTGAGTCCAGTTCTTCCATCACTCGCACAGATGAACAAAGACACACATGCACAACGATCTCCAGTGTTCTGTGTGTCAAACAAACACCTTTTCATATCTCTGTGTATGCATAGGCACAAAGATGAATTGGCAATTCCATCCATAAGTGTTTGTGTCTATCTAACTGTGCAAAGTAGTCTTCAGCAGTAATTTTTACTGGCATGAAAGTCACTTGGGAAAATATGGTATTTAAAAAAAAGTATTATTAAATAAAAGAATAAATATACAGAAAAGACTACTATATAGAAAGTGCCTTCATTTACTGAAGATTTATGTACACTTATCTTACTTTACTGTTGAGGATACCTACTGTGTAAATCCTTCCATAAAATTTACAACTTTTATGCATTTTTTCCACTTACTTTCCTTTTAAAATGACAAAGTCTTCATATATTTTTCTGATATCACTTAGAGGGAATGTTTGTAATCATCTTTCCCTTAATTTTCCACAGTTGCCACCACTAGTTCAGCAATACTTTGGTTACAAGTACATTGATAATTACTGCCAGCGTTAAACTTTGAATTCCTCTGAGCTGGTTTGGATATTATAGTGGTTAAAAGTCTCCTTACACTTCATGTTCCTAATGCTTCCACCGCAACAGCCCTGGGGAAGTGACTAACTTATATCATTCAGTTCAAAAAGTTTGGGGTTTCTACCCAGTCTTACTCTTCCAGAAGACCTGAACTTCTACAGACATACATGGTCCCTTATAGTTCTGTGGAGTTCTTGCGTGTAAGGCTCCCACAGGCATGGAATTCACATCCAATAGTTCATTTACAGAGCACCGCAAAAGCTGCCTGTGTTCCCTCTCCACAACATTTACTGGCCATACAGCCATCTGTCACCCACTGCCATAGTACGTCTAGTGTCAAAAAACAACTTCCCATCAGCTATCCAACCATCTAATTTTAGGGTGTATATATAAGGTCGTCCGTGTTTTCTCCCAGCAGTGGCTAAAGAGCAACCACTTTTTATTTTCCATTCTTGCTGCTAATGATTTAGATTGTTATTTCATTTATATTTCTCTTTAACAGAAGGACACTAAGCCTGTAACAGGCATGTCTCCATTATGGCAGTTACCATTTCCTCATGTATTGATATCACAACTGGAAAGGGGAAAAATCATCTTACAGGTGGAACTACTTTATAATCACTAATTCATCTACTTTCCAAGTAGGAAAAGTCAAAGAGTATGGGAATCTGCTTTCAAATCTGAACAGCCACTGTCTGCAGTAGCAGTACTTACCTCCAAGTATTTATAGCAATTCAGGACGTTACATTTGTTCAGCTGTGCATGCTGTACTGCTTGCTTCTGCCAGTTGTGATAGCTTATTCCCCTCCTCTGCAGCACAGATGCCTTTAGCTGAAAGAAAGTTGCTGGTGCGAACTGGGGAACAGAAAATCTGACAGCAAAAACTGGGACAATCATTCCGGAGTTGTGCGTTCAATGTCACTGTTTAGACTGCATCTCTGAGGCCGTGCAGTCAACACAGAATAGTGCTGTGTGTTCTTCTAATTACACATGCTAGTAATAGAAATGTGCCTACCACCAGCACAGCTAGCTATGAGTAATACAAAGTACCTCTGAAAAATCCTTACATGAATAGGTATCTCAAAGACAGCAAGTGAGATACAGCTTTGGAGTAGTGCTGGGACCATCTCTGGATTCCTCGGGACTCCTTTTTAGTTGCTGGTAAAACTGAAGATTTAAACCAACATTGAAAAGATTTATACATTCACACTGTTCTCCCCAAAGTACTCATTAACAATAAAAACACTCTTCCACATTTTGAATTTAAAAAATTATTCTGGAAAGTTCTAAAAAGCAGTGTAGATTTAAAGAATTGTTTTGAAAGTCTTCAGTTTTGTTTTGTTTTTTGTCCCCCATTGTTGGCTTAATAGCTAAAAATTATTGATTTTCAATAACTTGAAGATTCTGCTTTTCAGCAGATCTTCCTACAACTTAGAAACAACTGGAGCAGGCCTTCCTTTTTGCAGGAAGCACACCTTCAGCTTTAAAGATTTTATGTTATTCCTCTAAGAAAGATTCCAAGAATCTTTTCAAAAGCAGTATATTTAATTTAATGAATATTATATTGAAGACAGACATTAGTCCTGCAAGACATTGCTCTGTATAAGGAACTGAATAAAAGACATAACTTAGGCATATTGCTTGCTGCTAGTGTCTATATCCGCTAAAAGATGGTGGTGAAGTGATAGATCTTAAGTGCTTAAACTAAGTCAATCAACACACAAGAGTAGCTTGCAGGATTAAAACTGACAACTATTAAAACTTTAACTAATGAACTCAGAAGTCAACAAGAGGGCACCTGCCAGCTATCTCTAAAAGCACCCTACCAGTTCTGATAACCTGAGCAAAGTTAGGATAAGCATGTGAACAAGATTGTTGATTTCTGGAAAATCAAGACAATGGAAAGAAAAGTATTTAAAAGGTAGTGTAGTATCTGTCATAATACATGCATATCACAGCCATATATTTGACAACGTATACTTAGTTATTCTGTTTTTGCGGATATTCACACATTATTGAAATAGACAACTGTAAAAAATCATTTTTTCACTTGGTCCTGGAACTTCCAGAGGGAATAGATTCTAAATCACAAGAACTTGTTTTTGTGGAGTTATTATACAATTATGTAGGAACACTGTGTGCAACAGGACGAAAAAGCTATTGTCAATGTGATGTTGCACTCCAGAGGAATTAAGGTAGTTGCATTTTTAGAGAAGTGCTGTATATTTCTCGTATTACAGAGGAGGGATTCAAGAAACCTAAATATACCTGCTGCCCAGCATAGTATTTAGCACTCTGAAGAGTATCACCTGACCTTTCATAGCTGTATACACTAATTTTCAAAATGCGGGGATCACAGGATCCCCAATCACAGGATTAGGCTTTGTATTAAACAGGTATCACATTTTATACAGAAATTATTCAGAAATTCCTACAACCTTGTTGTGTCAAATTGCAGTTCTTCAAACCAATACAACCATAAGATAAATATTATTTTAAAGAAAGGTAAAAGTTTATATGGAGTCCGCTTGCATATGAACTAAAGAGAGTTTTTTTTATCATAGCAAAAATTCAAAGTGCATTGTCAAAAGCTATTTAGCTTGTCAGTTGAACATTTGTCAGAGAAAGTGATTTCTTAATGATTTCTAAAGCACTGCAAGTACCCAACAATGCAGACAGTAGCAAAGATTAATAAACAATTACCCAGACACCTACATCTACAAAAAAAAAAAAAAAATTAGAATTTGTTTCCCACTTTTTACTTTCCCTGTGTGGCAGTGTTGGATAAAGATTGGATAAAGATCTGGCAGGTTATTAAACAGATAATAAACACTAGCATTAAAATACTGTTCTTCAAAAAAGATAAGCACTCGGAGCACACAAATATTCTACCAAATTTAGAAGTGATTTACATAAGTAAAAGACACTCCAGAGTGTTGGTAAAAAATTGGTAGGAATTTTCTGTGCCTTAATTTCACCCTGGGACACCGGCAACAACAAAACCTTCCTGTCCCACCTTATCAGTCGTTCTGAAGCACCACACTCAGCTGCTGCAATAGGGCTTCCAGCGTTCAGAACCAGGCCAGAGCCGAACACCAAGATTCTACAAGAGGTAAAAGACGGCTGTGGCACGTAATAAATAAATAAGCATGCATTTCTGCAGAGTAACTGTAAATGAGTAGACAACTTAGGAGATCTCAGTGCACCATAATTCTTCTTGGCTACCAGAGTTTCATATGACCCAGTAGATTATCCATAGGAAGACTATGCTTCTGTTCACACGTACCACAGCATGTTCCCGTCTGTACACATGAGCTTGTCTTGCACCCTAGGTCGTGTCTCAGAGCCATTTCCTATTCACACTAGTTTTTGTTCCACAGAACATACACCACTGCCTGGGATTTCTTTTAAATCATGCTTTTAACTCTCTCTGTCGACATGTATTTCCCACAAAACATGTTCCTGGAAAACATCAGATCACTGCTTTTGGGAACAGGCAACAGGGAAGAAGCTGCCTTTCACGCTTTGCAGTAAATTTAGGTGTCAATTACCTGGTCAGGCAAATTTAGGACTTGAAACTTCTACAGGTTGAGTACATCTGCTCTTGTTGATCTTTATACAAATCACCAATGTCATATTTACATCAGTGTTCACTGTGGATATTCGAACTGTACAACAAGATAAAAATCACATAAGTACATGGATGACTACCACCTAAGATTCACACTTCTAGGTGCACTTGCTTTGTAGTAGTTTTCTTAAAGGGATACTAATGATTGCAAAAGTAATCCTTCTTCATAAACACTATGCAATATTAATAAAAAATTTATTGGCAAACATTTGTTGCGTGTAAGTATGTATGACTGAATATTAATGGAAAGTAGCCTAAGTAGGGTGGGATCAAATCAAAATTATTTTGTTGAGAACTTCAAGTGACCAGCCACAGAAAACAGCACCTATTAGGAATTTGGATTAACCCTCAATTTAGCTTGCACAGCTAGTTCTATAATAGTAAATATTATTTTCCTTCCTTGCTAATCCTGCTTTAGCATTTTACTTGATGGTGATCTTCTGTTGAGAAATAATCTTAAAAAAATCTCACAGGGCATGAAACTAAAACTTGAGAGGCAAGAGCTTTGTTCTGCAGTCAGGCGCATTTTACTGTGTCATCTCATAGCAGTCCTGTTACTTCTCTGTGCCCCAGTTTCTTCACTGAACAAACTACATATGCTTCAACACATAAGCTGTTATTTTTTTCATTTCTACAGCTGAGCTGTTCTGGGTATGCTCAGTTTATATCAAAATGAGAAAATATGAGAAAGTAAGAAAAGTGGGACTGTATTTACTACAGGCATAACAATTTACTATGTTTGGCAGAAAAGAAGGAGATTAGTTTTACAGTTATAGAGTCATATAAAGCACTGGCATTAATGATGTTACAATAGTTTGATGGAGTCCAGTAAGTAATCAAAATAATTCAATACAAACAAATAAAAGAGCCTACTAAATTTTTAGTAGTGATCCATCAACCCAGGCCGTAGCAGAGAGATCAAAAGAAAAAGGTTTTATTTTCCTTGTTCTGCTAGCACTGACTTATTGGAAATTTCATTTATCAATGTCATTTTTTTCAGTGTCTCTCCTGACATAGTCACAAAATTAAAATCAAACTTGACAGAAAACAAGCTATACCTTTAGTTAAAGTGAGTCTGTGACCTTTCTACCATATGTAGCCCTGGTGTGGTCTTCAGAACTATTCACACACACCATGCCCCATTACTTCTCTTTCCGTGAAACCAAAATGCTCTCATCTAAACTGTTGGCCTGGGCCTCAGGAGAGGTCAATTTCCTGGCTGAAAACAATGTAAGTTATTTTGACCTGGAGAAGAATCCATTTTGCCACATGAAAACCACAGATTATGAAAATCCTTTCTCATCCTCACAATCGCAGGGTTACTATTAAAAATTGCAAGATGCTCAGATGTTAAGGCCATTTAGGCCATGCAAATACTTAAGACAAATAGTACTCGAACATGCACAAATAAGTACACATTTCTCCTAATTAGAATAAAAATTATAAAAATCTATGATCACAGGAAGCACAAAATACCAAAATACCAGTTTTACAGAGATTTGTACCTGTGTAGTTTATACATATGCTGCGTTTAAGAAGTATGCAGAGAATGTGTTACATATATTGCAGGTTATTTTCTTTCATTAACAACTTCTCTTAAATCTTACGACATTTTGATGTAATAAACCACTTTTGGATCTATATAATGCCACTAAAGGAAACAGAATATTTCCAGATTCTTGTACTGTAGAAAGAGGGGGAAGCTGGGAGGGGTAGTCGTTCTGATAGATCTGTAGTCCATACTAAGTAAGGACAAACATTGACAAAATGAGACATTAAAGACAAGCAAAAGCAAAGTTTCATAAAATAAGAAATTGGAAGTTCTTGTTGTGCACCATTTTCATCATCCAGAAATGAAGGACCGTCACCATTAATACAATGTCAGCGCTTCTCCAACTAAAGGAACATAACGTACATCAGAATCTGCTTACTGCAGCTGTAAATGCTTCCGTTTCACTGTCCTGATTTACTCCATTACAAGCCTATTTCCTCCTGCACATGACTAGTTGTTGTTTAGCTTATGCTGGGAAAGACCATTCGGTCAAGGGCTGCATGCAAAAGTCCTCTGAAATAAGCAGTAAAGAGGTAGAAAAATTGCTTGCTCTCAGAGAGGGAAGTTAAGGTTGCAATGTATACATGACTGAAGTGTGGAAAGTGTCAGTTCCAGTGACGCTGATGTGGTAAACTGTGTGAGTGCGTGGAACAGCACAGCATGACTTAGCCTCTTCATCCCTTGCCTTTGTGGTTTTCTGTCAAATATGATGTGAGCTAATTCTTTCACAAAGCTGCGAAACAATAATAATTTCTTGCTTTTTAATTATCATTTGGTGACAGACATTGGATGAGGGAAGGAGGCGGACATCATCTGGGTATAAACCAGTAAGAGGGTTTTGTCTGTCAGCAGCTGTGCATGAGCCATCAGCAGCTGTGCACACACTCTTCACTGTTTTAGGATAAAATCATACAGAAAAGTATCACTCCAGATGGGGAAGGTTTATGTATGTCAGCCCTCAACAAGTCACAGTGTGAGCATATTGCTTCCTATGCTGGTCACTGCCCAGCCTCCAGCAATCCATTCCGGTGCATCTACACTTGCCATCTTCTTCCACACTAGCATCACGTTAACATCTTCCACACTTAACAACATATTAACATCATCCGAATCTTAAGTGTTTGAGTGCAGCAGGCATAAACATTCTGTAAGAGCTGGAATTGCTGAGAAAAGCCCTCAGATCCAGTTTTGAAACACAGCTCTCCAAAGCACCTGATTTGCACTGTGCAAATTGTGGTGTGCAGCTTTGCACATCCGATTCTCTATCTGGTTTGTTTTAGGCATCTGTTTTGTAAAGGACAAAGCGGGTAACAATGAAGTGACCAATACCCGCTGAAAATACCAGAGCCAAGCTTGGGAAACTTTACGAATTCTTTCTTACTATATTTTTAATGTGCGAAATGAAAAGTGTGTTGAGAATGTGTGGAAAACAAACCTATGTCAAGCCAAATGGAGTCCCAGGACCTAAGAATGTGTGCTGTAATATATGCCTTTATGCTTTTGCAGCTATGCATAATGTGTGATATCATCTGTAGATTTTGATTCTCCATCATTCTGTAACCCAAATTCACTCCCTTTAGGGGTAAATATCAGCATCTTTCAGTTTTCAAAGCAGAGACCAAGGCCCTCCTCCTCACTCATGGCTTGTAAAGAGCTCCTTACCATTGGCAGAACTGCTCTCTCAGATCCTACCTCAGCCCCTAGCTCCCCAAATACTATACATAATTATCAGGGTAACGTATGTAGAGATAACCAAGGCAACACACATCCTATTTCCTTTGAGTGTACTTGGAGTATCGGGACCTAGAAATTCCTCCTGCTTCCTTTCTGTCCCACAGCCTTTTCTGTGTTTCCTGGAGGCTTAACTGCAACTGACGTACTTCAATGTCAGGTGGAGCGAGCGGAAGGCGGACTCCGGATCCCCTTTTACACACAAACAAAACCAAAGTCACCTCTTGGCGTATGTGAAAAGCGTGTCTCCGCACTTGGGTACACCTGCCATTTTAGGCCTCACAGCGAGACA